>NC_056725.1:1633620605-1633648105 GCF_019279795.1 Protopterus annectens
TACAGAAACATAATAGTCAGCATACCCTCTGTCACACATATAATTCATATGAGCTCTAGTGTTATGCATATTTACTGTTATTTATAATTATTTTTGACTTTTTTTTTTAAACTGAGTAGACAAGCATTAATAAAATTGACAGTGTGTTAGAGTAGAACCCAAGCTCACCTGTTTTATAGCCCTACACTTAGACCTGCTGCCACAGGAACAGTTAAGAAACAGTTGTATATTTTCATATTTATTTTATCCTCTGTGGTCCAGCGGTAGAGTTGTTGCCTCGCAGCAAGATGTTCTCCCATTTGATTCTCAGCTGGAGTGCAGGAAGTGCCTTCAGTGTGGAGTCTGCATGTCCTCCGCGTGGTCGAGTGGCGTTCCGAAAGACATGCTTGACTGGGCATGCCTTCGTTGAAGGTTGGGCATCGAGCTGGCAACTCGGCACCGTAAAAAAAACCTACTGCCAATCATTAGCAGACCGGAGTTCCGCTGTGGCGACCCCTAACCGGGAAAAGCCGAAAGACAAACAACAACATTATGCATGTGTGTTAACTGTCGGGCAACACCGCTTAGTATGTTTGCATGGCAGCAAAATATACAGGACACAATGTATCCATTTTGAAATTGTTTACTGTCTGTTTCGTGTCTGCAGGTGTTCTATACCTGCCAATGTTGGGGAAAGTTGATAAATGCTGCACAACACCATTTAGTGGGTTTGTTCGATGGCAAGCAAAAAAAGCAACAATGTATTCTTTTGGAAATCAAGAATATCTGCATCCTGTCTGCAGGTGTTCAGTCTGCTTTGTGTGTGGGATATTAGGTGAGGTTTGCACAAAGGTAAGCATCATGTAAATGTGTCAAGCAAAACTCACCTTGTTTTATTCTTGTGAGCAGTGTTTATTATGTTTCATCCTTAAAAGACAAATGTGGGACTTGAACCGTGATCTACAGATACTATATACTATGTGGATCACTGTATTTAACAGATGTGCCACACACACACACACACACACACACACACACACACACACACACACACACACACACACACACACACACACACACACACACACACACACACACACACACACACACACACACACACACACACACATGATTTACAGATGTTGTTTAGGTATTGGATCTGATGTTATCCTAGTCACCATTCATCACATATGGGGTCCAGGATCCAATATTGATTCTAAGCCGGCACACTAGACAACAGTTTAGCTCAAGCTTCTCCCCTTCCATAATGCTCTGTTGCCCTCTAACCCCTTGGATCTAGTCGATCAGATGCAGATAGCTCAGCTCCTCATAATTTTCTGTAAGTAGTTCTTTATTTGGGATTTCTTGAGAGTTTTTCCTTTCCTTCTAAGTTTAAGTTCTTGTTTTAGTTATCTGTAGTATTTTTCTCCCCTCCCGTTGGTTGTGTTTTGGGTCATCGGTTGTTTTTGTTTTTTTGGCACCCTTTTCAATTGTCCACTTTGGTAGAGGAATGTTTTTCCTGGCTGTCCCCTCAGTTCTATAATTATCTTATTGACATTTTATTGATAATCTGTTAATAGTTCATTAATAGTTTACTGTTTTTGTTTCAGTCTCTTCAAGTTTCCTTTTTTTTGGTACTGGACAGATCTCAGGGTTTTGGACATATAGCCTGGTTTTCTCATCTCCTCTTTAAATCTTTCCTTTGGCTTTGATTGTTTCCACATGTTGGACAAGCCTTTGGGATTCAAGAGGTGCTCCTTATGTGGTCAGAAAATACCTGTTTCTGACTCATATGAGGAGTGCCTCAACTGTCTTGGCGCTGGCCTCCTGGAGGTGGAATGCAGCATTGGTGCTGCATTCAACTCCAGGGCTCTGGTCGACCACTGCAACAAGCTTCTTCTGAAAGGCCTGGTTCAGGGGGCCCCCTTGGTTAGGGAATCCTCCAAGTCTGGATCCACTGGCCATAAGAGGAAACCTTCTTCTTCTTCAGGGGAGGTTCCCTCCAAGAAAGCTAAGCTGTCAGATCCCAGATCCCCGGATCCAACTCCAGCCTTAGCAGTGTCAGATCTGAGGATCTTGGATCCAAGAACTTCAGGAGAGTCAACTCCCAGATCCAGGGCTTCTGCTCCCAGCCCTTCTGATCCAAGGGTTTTAGGTTCAACTCTCGGATCCAAGCCTTATGTATTGAGGCCTTTGGATCTGAGTCAAAGCAGACCTGTCACGGATCCAACCCTTTTGGATCCGAGGAGGTATGGAACTCAAGATTCCTCGGACCATTACAGTCAGATCCGAGACCCATGTCTGATCCCATCCTGATTGAGGATCTCCCTTTGGATCCTGTGGGAGGAGATAATTTATTTTCTCCTCCATGCAGGACCCATTCCTCTGAACAACAAAGAAGACCCTCTGGGTCCCAGCATGGGTCTCCGGCTAGGTCTTTGGCTTCTTCCCAATCCTCCAGGAGCATCCTCCCCTCTAATATGGACAGGATGATGCAGCCTTTCTTGAGGGCTCAAATCAAACTGGGGCTGCTGGCTTCCCCAGCCTACAGGACTGGGGAACCTTCTCCCTCTACCCAACTTCTTTCTCCTCATCTGACCTCCCAGGGTTTGGACTTAGGGGAACCGGCACCCAGCATGAAGGTGATGGGGATTACTGGGACTTCTCTTATCCCTACCCCATCAGAGTCTATGGCCAGCTGTGCTCCCCATCTCCTAGAACAGGCTGGGTCAGCGGTCCAGATTGTCACCCCAGAGTCCTTGGGGGTTGGTGCAGGTCAGGGTCTTTTGGTCCGTTCTCTGCTCCTTGGTGCTTTGGCACTTGATAGCTGCAGACTGGCATTGTCCGAAGGGTTGGGGATTCTGGTGGGGTCTGCTTCTTCCTCTGTTGTGGTGTTATCAGTGGGGAGGGGCCCCCGTCCAGTCCCTCCATGTTCCAGGTAGTGGAAAGATCTCTCTCTCTCTACTTCCAGAGTAGTCCCTCCACTTGATGTGCTCCTTCCATGGCCCAGAATTTGAGCGGTCCCTCTCATCCTGATCATGATAATCCTGCCTGATCTAGCCTCCAGGGGGTGCTACCCCCATAGAGGTCCTCACCTCTTCTGAGTCTTCCCCTGAGCCTCCCATGGAGGAAGTTCCTTGGAAGAGGACATGTAAGAGGAGATATCTTGACTCCCTGATGGAGTCTGTCATGGAGGACACCGATGTCGATGAAGGGGACTGGTCCACAAAGTCACCACCTGATGACATCTCCTTTGGAGTCATACTGGAGAGTCTTAAGGCCAAGAGCGGTTGGTCTATACAGGCTTTTGGCATGGGCCCATTTACCTCTTGGATGTCCCCCCCTGCTGACCCATTGATCAACCTTATTTCCAGCAGGGCCTGGAAGGAACCTGATACAGTGGAGCCAGTACCCAAAAGAGCAGGCAAATTTCTAAACCCACCATTGGACAAGGTCTTTTGATCCAAGCCAGTTCCAGTGGATGTGATTGTGGTAGCTGCCTCCACCAAGAAAGAGTTGATGGAACAGAGTTCATCTGTCCATCCTCCCAATTGTAAAACGAGAGCATTAGACAGATTTGGAAAGTGGGTGTTCGCATTGGCTTCTTTCAGCCTGTGAGCACTGAATTACCTGACTCATTTTACCCATTTACAGAGGAATTTGATAAAGCAGCTTACTACTTCCCTCCCAGAGTCCATGCCTGTGGAAGACTTTAAGACCATATCTCCCAATTTGGCTACTCTTATGTCAATAGCTAATTCATCCATGAGGTTAATATTCAATGTTGCAGAGGGTTCCTCATGGGTAGCAGGTACAGGCATTGCCATCAGGCATCATGACTAGCTGCATTTATGTGGGTTTGCAGAGGCATTTAAAACCTTGTTCACCAATGCCCCCTTCGATGGTTCTACTCTCTTTGAACCAAGCATTAAGGAAATTTTGACCCACAGTGAGCAAGAAGGGAAGACGTTGTTGTCTCTAGTGATCAAAATTTCTACCCCCCCAAAGATCCTTCTCCAAGATCCAAAAGGGAAACAGGGAAATGTGGTTCTGCAAGTCACAGTCTTCCTTTCAGGAGGCTCAAGAATATTCCTCTTCCAAGGGACAGGGGAGAGGTTGCAATAGTCAACGTCACCCTAGTGGTGGAGGAGGTGTGCAAAACCAGGGTTCCAGGAAGCCTTTCTCTGAGAAACCCTTCCAGCACCCCTGAGGCATTACCTGACTGTCCTTCCCTTTAGCCTTGACAAACATCACAAATGATCAATGAGTGCTAAGAATCATATCCAGAGGCTATTATACTCTCTTTTCAGTCCACCGCCAAGAAGCAGAACTCTTTCAGATGTGCCACCCAGTCATAAAGAGTTAGCCCATTTAGAGGTGACCAACCTCATCCAAAAAAGAGCCTTCTAAAAGGTCCTCACAGGATAGAGAGGATCCAGAACTTACTCCTGCTTCTTTTTGGTACCCAAGAAAATGGGGTCCTATTTTGGACTTCAGTCAGTTAAATCTATCAGTCAAGAAGTCAAACTTTTGGATGATCACTGTACAGTCCACTGTGCCTCTTCTGCACAAGAATGACTGGATGTACTGTATGGATCTCCAGGACGCATACTATCATATCAAAATAGGCAGGAGGTCCAGCAGATTTCTTGCTTTTGCCTAGGACCGATAACTTCCATTTCAGAGCCCTGCCCTTTCGACTCACCACAGCCCCCCAGGTGTTCATCAAATGCATGGCAGTGGTGACAGCTCATCTCAGGCTGCAGGGATTCCAGGTGTTTCCTATCTTGATGATTGGCTCCTTACAGCTCCCATACAGCATCAACTGTTGGAAACATACGCTTTCTTCTCTGTCTCTTCAACCAGTTAGGGATAACAGTGAATCATGCCAAGTCCTCCTTGACCCCATCTCAACAACTCAATTTTATAGGCACTCAGTTGGACACAATCTTACAGATTGCAGCTCTCCCCCTCCGGTGCCCCCTTATTATTTAATCTCATGTTCAGTCTATTCTGGAGCAAATTCATCCCCCAATATCTCTCCTTTTAAGGGCTCTAGTTTCTATGGCAGCTGCCATTTAGCTGGTTCCAATGTCCAGGTATTACATGAGAGTACTGCAGTGGACCATAGCATTTCAGTGGACCCTCTTTCCCACCCTCTGGCAGTCCCCATATGACTCACTCCAATATATCGGAGACATCTTTTGTGGTGGATGTATTTCCTGGACCTCCTGGTGGGCAGATCTTTTTCTCCCCCAGTTCCTATGGCCATGGCAACCACGGATGTTTCCCTCCTAGGGTGGGGGGCATTTGCAGGGGAAGACTCTGCAAGGGACATGGTCTCAGTCAGAGATCAAACTGCACATAAATGTTCTGTAGATGACAGCAGTTCTTCCCTCATTGCAAGCATTTCAGGACTGCCTTCCTATAGGGACAATAGCAGTTCACATAGACAACATGGCTGTTGTGTGGTAAATAAACAAGCAAGGGGGCACACATTCTTATCTGCTTTGTTGCAAAGCCATGAGGGTTTGGGAGTGGGCGATGTCCTCAGGGTGCTTTCTCCTTGCAACATACATTCCCATAGCATCCAACTTGCTGGCAGACAAACTGAGCAGGGCTGTTCTGAGCCCTCACAAGTGGTCCTTGAATCTGTTAGTGGTGAAGCAGATCTTCATTCAGTGGGGTCAACCGAGCTGCAATCTGTTTGCTTCCCCTCTTAACCACAAATGCAGCAATTACTTCACCCTGATCCCCCATGGACAGGGAGTCCCCCAGGGATGTTCTGACTTATGATTTGCCTCTGGGTCTTCTTTATGCCTTCCCATCATTACCCTTATTTCTGAGAGTACTTCAGAAAGCAAGATGCCTCAGAACATAGTTGATCCTCTTTGCCCCCTTTTGGCCTTGTCAGGTGTGGTTCTCTCTTCTATGGTTTCACTTCAGGCACCCCCTTCGGTGCTAGATGTGATGCTGGATCTGATCTCCCATCCATCGCTCTGTCCAGTTCCAAATTTGCAGAACCTCCGTCTGACAGCTTGGTTTGTACAATTTCAGTAATTATTGCAAAGTCCAGGCTTGCATCCCCTGTGATGGACATTATCCTTGCTTTTCAGAAATTGTCTACCAAGAGAGTTTACAGAAGTAAGTGAAAGAGATTCTCTATTTGGGCTAAAGGCCAAAATCTATATCCTTTTTTGGCCCATATTTCTGACATTCTTCTTTTCCTGACTTCTCTTTTTCAGGAGGGCACCGTTTTCTCTACCATCAAAGTCCAATTAGCAATAATTTCTAATTTTCATCTCAATAATGAACCTACATTTTCTTCTCGCCTCTTCAAAGCCTTTTTGAAAGGATCACTCACCACCATGAGATTTTGCTTTGGTGCTGCAATCTCTAACTAGACCTCCCTTTTAAGCCTGCTGTGTCCTGTGACCTCAAATTTCTTTCTTGGAAGACTGACTTTTTGGTGGCAATTACTTCAGCAAAAAGAGTTTCAGAATTGCAGGCTCTTACTATTAGGCCTCCTTATTTGATATTTCATAAAGATAGAATGGCCTTGAGACTCAACCCTTCCTTTTTGCCAAAACTGGCAACTGAAGCAAACCTTAATCAGTCTATCCAACTCCCAGTGTTCTTTCCTAATTATACCAATAAAGGGGAATACATTTTACATAGCTTAGATGTTCATAGACAGCTTTAATTTTATTTGCACAGAACTAAGGCCTTTTGCCTCTCAGACCAATTGTTTGTGACATTCTCTATCAACAGAGGGGCCACGCTGTTACAAAAACTTTTATTTCCAGGGGGACTTCTCAGTGTATTTCTTACATATACTCCTCCATTGCCTAGACCAGTTAGGGCTCATTCTACCAGGTCAGTGGCTACTTCAGCTGCAGTCCTTGGATGACACTTGTGCAGCGGAAACTTGGTCTTTCCCACATAACTTCATCTCTCATTACAAACTTGACCTAGCTTCTAGAGGAAGGGCTTCCTCTGACTCCACTGTTCTTCAGCATGTCCTTCCATGAGATCACCCAAGAATATCGAGTAGCTGGGGACTCTGACCCATACGTGATGAATAGTGACTAGGATAACATCAAATTAATAGTTATGTACTTACCATAACTTGGTATCTGTGTTATCAGTAGTCACCATTCATCATGGTACTACCCCCCATCCCCCCTCCTGAAGGATTGGTAGGAGTTTGGTGGACCTAGTCTAGTGGTGGGTTCTTTCTGTCTGTCTTCTGTCTCCAGGGCAAACTCGATCTGAGGGGTTTGAGTGCAGTAAACCATTATGGGAGGGGAGGATCTTGAGCTAAGCTGTTGTCTAGTGTGCCGGCTCAGATTCCAGTATCAGATCTTGGACCCCATAATGATGAATGGTGACTACAAATAACACAGATAACAAGTTATGGTAACTACATAACTATTATTATAGAAGTACATTACATGACATTTATTCAATTTTTCCATTTCTCGTCTTTGTGCTAAGACATGCACCGCACAAAAAGTGGTATTAAGAGAAAAAAAAACAACATTACAAAATAAATATTAGTACACATGAAAGATTTATACACAAGTCTGGGTTTGAACTGTCATACAAATGAACCTACAAAACACAATAAGGTTATTGTATCCCCTTTGCCACAGAAACAACTTTGCAGCAAGAATGAAAATAACTGTACATACAAGCAAGTCCCAAACCATCCAGAGTACTAACAAGACATATGACACTTATACACTTCTGAGTTGTTTGTACATGTATTACTTTCAGATGTGGTGCAGTGAGTGATCACACAATCATTTATGACTATTGTTTGCAGAAATGCTGCTCTGTTTTATCTTTATGGTGTTCATCCTTCTCTTATCTGAGCAGTAATCTGAGACATACAATCTGTGAGGCAATTTATATAATTGTTTTTAAAATGTTTGTGAATATTGAATGGCAATTATATACAGTTTTCAACAAAGGCAGGGGTATTTGGATACTACTGAACAGAAACTGAGAAATGTGTGCTGCTTACTTACATTTAAAACCTATATACAATTACTTCTACACTTTGTAAGCGTAACCTGGCAACCACACCCACTGGAGGTAAGGGAGTCTGAATTGCTGTTATGTTTTCTTTCTCTCTACAAGGAATCAGTCACAGCTGCAATCCATTAGCAACAAACAGTGATGTAGTGCCTGCATTATGTTTACATCAGCAACATGGAGCCAAGATTTAGGGATTCGGCAATTCTAATGAGTTCACACCTCATTTGCATGTTCACTGTGCTCACAGGCCTGAATCTACGCTATAAAAAGGTAACCCTGTAGCTAGGGAACCTGAAGGTGAGGAGACTTGTGTATTTGAATAACACGAAAGCAGATTGCTATTACTTTGGATTTATTTGCACAGAAGACTATTAATCTTGATAAATTGATAAAGTATGACTGAATTTTTTCAATCATATACTGGATTTGCTCACATGTAACATTAATAAATAAAGAAATATATATATATATATATATATATATATATATATATATATATATACACACACACACACACACACACCCACACATATATATATATATATATATATATATATATATATATATATATACACACACATATATATATATATATATATATATATATATATGTGTGTGTGTGTGTGTGTGTGTGTGTATATATATATATATATATATATATATATATATATATACGGATCCCTATCATGTGATAGAAACCTGATTTGACTGAAACGCATCTGACAGAAACTATAAGACTAAAATTTCAAAAAGACTGAAGGTTCATAGGTTCATAGGTTTATACTAGGCTATCTGCCCTAAGGCATTTATAAGCCTAGCCCAAAGTTTTGTGGCTTACGCCACCCCTTATATGAAAAAATACTGTACCCATTAGTTTGTTGTGCCTCTGTCCAGCAGTGACACAGAGATGATTCCCGGGGTAAACCTACGATCTCCCATCCACAGGTCAAGATTTCTCTTGAACAGAGCCAGCGAGGTGCTCTGCCTCACATGGACTGGGATTTTATTCCACAGCATAGGGAGTCTCTGAGTGATAAATCTATCCCTCCAGCACGTCCTATTTATATCCGTGCTAAGGTTTAAGTCGCTTGCTCTAGTGGTTTTGGTAGATTTGGATTTTTTTCAGGTGGAGCATGTCCATTAATTCCGGGTTGGACATGGCCTTGTATGTCAGGCACATGTCACCTCTGAGCAGACGGTATGTGACTGAGTAGAGCTGGAGTTTCTTCAATCTGGCAGCATATGACAGATTGTGGAGTCCCTTTATCCTTTTGGTGAGGAACTTTTGGGGTCTCTCCAATTGCTGCAGATGTCGGGTGAGATACATCCCGAATGGGGCATTGTACTCGATCATTGGTCTGATAAGTGAAGATTACAGGGGAACAATGACCTCACTAGATCTGGATGTGAATCCCTTCATGATCAGGTGGGCAATGTAGAAGGTCTTTCTAACCACTTTAGCAACGTGAGTGTCAAAAGAAAGGCCACTGTCAACCTGGGTCCCCAGGTCCCTGATAACCTCTTCTGTGCTTAGTGGATTGCCACCTATATGGTAGCTTGGTGTTACCTTGTTTTTCCCGAAGGGTATGACTATACATTTTTTGGCGTTTAACTTCAGGCCATGGCTCTGGCACCAGCTATTTGTTTCCGTGAGTCCCTTCTGAAGGATATCCGTGTCCGATGCACTGTCCACTATGGCGCCCAGTTTGCAGTCGTCTGCAAACTTTGTCAGCCAAAGTCCTCCCATGTTGGCCTGTACTTCTGAGAAGTAGATGCCGAACAATAGGAGGCCAAGGACCGAGCCCTGTGGGACACCACTTGTGACCAGCTTGGAGTCTGACATAGCGCCAGCAACTCTAACCCTGTGGGTTCTGTCCTTAAGCCAGTTTGCAACCCATCTTGTGACATATGGGTTTACATTTAAGCTGGTAAGTTTTTCTACAATACCTGAGTGGGGTATTGTGTCGAAAGCCTTTGCAAGGTCAAGGTAGGCTGTATGGACTGCCTTTCCCTCATCAATGGCCTTGGTGACTGTTTCAAAGAAGTCGACCAAGTTGAAAAGGCATGATCTGCCCTTGACGAAGCCAAACTGGGTCAGGTCCAATGTCTGCAAGTCCCCTATATCTTTGTTTATGAGCTCCATTATGATCCTCTCCATAGCTTTGCAGACTAGACTTGTTAAGCTTATGGGGTGGTAATTACCAGGGTCCGTAGAGGCACCGCCTTTGTGGAGTGGGACCACAGTTGCCGTACACCACTCCTTGGGCATGTATCCTGTGGTAAGGCTGAGATTAAACAGCTGCCTTATGTGTGGGTTTAATTCCTCATTTAGCTCATGTAGCACACAGCCGGGGACACCATCTGGTCCCATTGATGCTGTGTTTTTAGCTTTAGAGAGAGCAGCTTTCACCTGCACATTTGAGATGTCTGGGAGGCTACACTCCGCTGGGATAGTTATCTCTCCTTTAGGGGGGGAGAGGGGGTGAAGTTTGCACTGAACCTGTCTGCCAGTATGTTGGCAATGTCTGTGGGTTCAGTGATTTTTGTATCATTTTGGACTAATTCTGAGCATATCTGGGAGTTTCCACCCAGGTTCCTAACATAGCTGAAAAAAGCCTTATGATTGTCCTTTGAATCCATGGCAATTTTTCTCTCAAAATTGGCCTTAGTTGATTTTATGAGTGCTCGTATTTTTTTACTAATAATGATCAGGGGTGACTTCCCTTTTATGGATTTTGTTCTATCAATGACTGAAACCCATAATACTGAATTTCAACAAACTAATTGTAAACTGGACCATATAAAACCAGACTAAGTGGAGGACTATGCCCCCACACCCCCAATGTGGGGGGCTGTGTCCCCACACACCCCTACCTATATATATTAACTCCAGGATTGCACTACAGTGTGGAAAAGGGCATATACCTTTCACGTATTACAGTAGTCTACATGCTGGCACTACTATGCCCTTTTCGCCACTGTAGTGTGATCCTGGAGTTAGTATATGTAGGTGGGGGCTAGTCTGGTTTTATATGGTCCGGTTTAACATGTAGTATTTTGAAATTGAGTATTATGGGTTTCAGTCTTATGGGTTTCAGTCAAGTGACTTTTCAGTCTTCTGAAATTTTTTGAAATTTCAGTCTTATTGTCTCAGTCAGATGAGCTTCAGTCAAATGAGGTTTCTATCAAGGGATCCATATATATATATATATATATATATATATATATATATATATATATATATATATATACACACACACATACACACACACACACACACACACACACACACATATGTATTAGCAAATGCAATTTTTATCTGTATGCACTTCTTAGAAGTTTACTGATGACAGAGGCATTTCTGTCAGGGCATTTTACTTTCATCACAAGTGTTCCTGTTACAACTGTTTCTCTTTACACTCGTCTATGTTATTTCAGTGAAATGTAACTGTCCTATGCTGTCAGTGACATATAGGGCATTAACCTTCCTTGGATGGCCATAGACACCTTTAGGAGAGTGCTGGGTACCGATAAAGGTGACTGGCAATTGCATACAAATTACAGTTCTGTGCTAAATATGTCCACATGTTTTGGGACAGTTTTTTTGAAAGCATGTATAGCAATTGACTGATGTGCTATTCCTTTTTTGGTATAAAATATCATTTGCCTTTTGTTTTGTGGGTGGGAAACCATGGTCCATTTCTGTTTTTGCCACAACTAAAATGTTTTTTCAGAGGTTTGATTTGCTATTTTAGTCCTAGTTTTGGATTAAACCTTAGTTTGTGTGTGTGTCTGTGATATGTTACAACCACATAACACTTTTTTATATTTGAATAACTGAAGTTTTTGTTTCTCCAGTGGGTAATATTGAAAAACTAATAATATGTGGTATATCTATGCAAGATTTTATTTATGTGATATTTATGTGTAGTATCCTTCTTTTGTGTTTTATGTCACCTAGGACTATGGCACCCAAATGTCCCAATCCCCACAAACTCCCCTTCAGTAACTCTAAGAATCATACCTCTCAACTTCTTAGAGCAAAAAATCTGGACAGAGCCTAAAATGTTGGGGAGACAAATAGGGACAGATTTTAAATATTGCTCTTACAAACTTAGAAAGTTGATAGAGTAATAGGTTTTGAATTAGCATGAATTTTCTGAAGGATGTGGAGTCTTAAACTCAAATGTTTGTCATTATTTAATGACTTCAGTCCTCAGCTATTTGCCAGAAAGTACAGATTTTAGGAGGAACACACCAAAAATATGAGGCAAAAATCTGGACATGCGAAAATCTGTACAGTTGAGAGGGATGCTGAGAATGATGTTATTGTACAAGTCTTTTGTCAACATTGGTGCTTTTCTGCTTGAGAGAGGACCTAGTGATATGTCTGGAAGAATGCAAATCTGGAACCAGATAGTGAATGATGTCAATGCTGTTGTGGGGTGCAGCAGGACATATGATCAGGTGCATCATAGAGACACTGACATGATTTCATTGGCCCAAAGGATAGCAGCTGCAGTGGCCCATGAACAGCTGTGTACCAGGCGGGGGCCTATTACAGAACCACCACTGGCATCAAATGAAGAGCTCTTGTTCACTGCCAGCGATCCAGACATCAGTGGAAAGTGCACAACAGCATATGATTGATGCTGGTACTGCTGTTTCAGGGAGGACAAGTATGTCCCAGGTGGAGCTTCCAGGTAGTCTTATATATGTCAGCTTTTACAGATTTCATGTATAGCAAAATATTGAAAGCAATAGTTAAGTTGGAGTAATATTTTTTTTTTTTGTGGAGGGGGACCTCTTTATAGATTGATACAGTTAACAACACATTCTGGTTCATTACACATGAGCTTGGGGAGGACATGTCATCCATGTTTCAGTTAAATGTATTGTTACTGGACAGATGAAATCCAAACATTTTTATCACTGTGTTATTGTTGTTGTGTTGATGGTGTCCTTGCATTATGCTTAACTTCTTCTAGGACCATCCTCCTTAGCAAGTGTGGAGTCATCTACACATGGTAAGCCAAACATTTTTATTTCAGTACTGATCAGCATTTGACATAAATATGCATTTATCCATATGTGTGAGGTGGGTGTCAGGACTGTGTGTGTATTGTTGTACCATCTGTGACAGTGGCACCAATGTTACTTTGTTAGCATATATTAAATTGCAGTAGTTTAGCTCTTAATTTCTTTCCTGTGTTTGTTGCTTATTATCACAGGTGATCCTAACAGTGGAAGTGGAAGACTCTTACCACCTGATGTCAGAGTATCGGCAGACTCTGATGATGATGGTGGCCAAATGCAGGCACAGTCGGGGAGTGCAGACATTGAATCTGACACTAAGGTTGACATTCAGCCATCCCCTGTAATTCCACTGGACACAGCCAGTAGGCCTATGCAAACCCATTCCAATAAGCCCTCCAATATTGGACAAATGGAGGGTGAGACACTTGATCAGGGTAGTGTGGTTATTGTGGCTCTGTAGCCAAAGTGAGGGCAAGGTGCCATGCATGAAGGTTGTTAGGGGTGCTTGGAGGAGGCCTGCTGCCCATCCTTCACCTGATCCTGGTGTGTTTTTGCCACTCGACATATGTCTAGGGCCATCATGGAGAAGCAGACATGTTCCAATAAGGCCTCCAAGGTAATGCTTAGGGCTGTAGATGTGGCACAGGCTGACATGTGTGACTGCCTCCACTGTGTTGCTGATTCAATGGATCTGATGAATGACATGTTGGAATGGGGGTTGTCTGTGATGGAACATCTGCTGGGAGGGAGAAAGCATCTATGTGGACATAGATCAGCCGCATCATCTGATGTTAGCCAATATGGCTGTGCCCAATCATGCTCCTGTAGTGGCACTACTTGCACTGCTCCATCAGTGATTGAGATGTCCACACCCACATGTGGCAGGCCATGGGGTCATGGTCCTGGGTGTACTCATGAGGGGAGCTCATCTAGCAGACATCAGTCATGTTCAGGTAGCAGCAGAGCATCTGATCATGGCATGGACATGCCAGTGCATCTTTTGGCAGAGACAGTTCTCAGGGTCAGGGACGATGATGATGAACTGTCACCTTTACCATGCATGCCTCACACCTGTCCAACATACCAGGATGTAGAGCTAGCACAGACCTTGGCTGCGTTCTTGCAGACACTCATACGCCATTTTCACCTGGAGTGCCCATACAAACACATACACATACACATACACACACACACACACACACACACACACACACACACACACACACACACACACACACACACACACACACACACACACACACACACACACACACACACACACACACACACACACACACACACACACATGTAACAGTTACATATGTCAGTTGTGAGGCTTACAGCTCATTCTGTCACACTGGCATTTTGATACTGTATTCAAATATCTACCTGTTTTTCTTTTTACTCACACTCACTCACTACCTTTGATGTCAGCCTAGGCCTCCTGCCCCTCCCCCCACAACACCCTGTACAATTGATGATAACTGTGCTATTACCTTGTTTTCTATGTTTTGGATTCAGGGATGCTCAGGGTGCATGGCTGACTTAGTGCTTAGTATATCTGTGCTTGTGATAATGTTTTGCAAATTGTACTGCTTTCTTACAGGTTTTTGTAATGTGCACATCCCTCTCAACCTATTAGACCAACAAAGCTGGACCAAGCTATTAATAAAAGTACGACAAAGGCCTAAAAATGGGGAGATTTTTTAAAAAATTGTAGTCTTACAAACTTAGACAGTTGATAGAATAACAGGTTTTGCATTTCTGTTTTTAAGGGGAGGTTTTCTGAGGGTTATGAAGTCTGAAAGTGGTATGCATGTCATTGTTTTCTAGCTTCACTCCTTAATGATTTGCCAGTAGAAAAGTATGAAGCCAAACTCTGGACATTCAGTGAAAATCTGTACATTTTAGATATATGAATGTGTGAATCTTTGATACATAAGGCCTATTAGTTGATAGAGGACACATATATTCACATGAATCACTGCTGTCACATCTTGTTGTACTTGCTGTAAAAATCACCCACCTCATATGTATTTACATTACCAAGTAACAGTATGCAAGGATATGCCATTCCTATTTTTCTTAGACTGTTATTTTTGTATTCCAGGTTGAACACTTACCTTGGAAATCTGGCAGCTGTAAGAGTTTTAGTTCTGGGCTGACTTTGTCTGATGTTAGCAGTACACAGCCATTGCATGAGTAAGTAAAGGTTGTACGCATTATCTGGCATCAATGTTACTGTATGTATGTGCATAGGATGAAGGTTTTAGCCCCTTAGGTGATGAGCATGTGCGCCACACTTTGCCTCTTGGCCAGTGCAAGGGCATATTGTGCACTCATACATCTGTCTACCACCATAGTGGCTGCTAGTTCCCTCTCTGACTCCTCACCTGTGTGTGGCTGTGGTGACCTTGCCAGTGGTGGTGGGATCTGTTGCCCTTTCTCTTGCTGTTCCTGCTGAAGTTGTTATCTCAGGATAATGTTATGAAGCATGGCACATACTGAATATTTCAGCACATGTATGGGGATTGTACTGCAGGGCTCCCCTAGATGTATCAATCTACTCTGTATCTCTCTACAATTTCCACCTCATGCAGATTGTGAAAGGTTAACAGCAGCAGCCGCAGCAGCAGCAGCATAGACTTGGGCCTGCTACACATACACATGAATAACAGCAACAGCAGCTCTTAACATTCTTTCCATGTAGCCTAGTTTCCATGGCTATATTCCAGTAGGCTTTGGAATTTGCAGGGAAAACCAGCCCTGAGTCTACATGGTTGCTTTATTGCTTGTTGAATAGCTCTTCCATCTTTGATTCATTGATTAGCATACAATTCAGCTGCTTATGCTGTAATTAGCATGCCATAATGTTTACCATGTTTGCACGGCTCTACATAGTGTGTAGAAATAAATCCTTCTATTTGTTAAACAAAAAGACTTCCAAATAAAACAACAGTGGGGCAGTACAAGTGCAAATATTATTCAGCAAACAGCCTAAGAATGAAAGGTACATCTATCTTTTAAATTTCTAATAGCATATAAAACAAAACAGTCTCATATTTTGCACTTGTCATTTTCGTAAACATAGTGTTTTATAGCCTGAGTAAAAATGTATTGAACAAATGCAGTATTTAATGAGGTCCATGGAAATAACAATTATTTCAGTTTAACCCTGGCATTTCACTTCTTACTTCACAAGTCATGAGTTCATAAACTCAAACTGATATTAAGGGAATTTCTTTATATTTTAAGGGGACAATTTCATGTCAAAGACAGACTCAGAGACATACCTTTCAACTGTACAAATTTTTGCAGAATGCCCATATTTTTGCCCCCATATTTTTGGTTTGTTTATCATAAAATTGTGGTTTTCTGGCAAATAACTGGCAAATTATTGAAGGTTGAAGTCTGAAAATGATGACATACATTTGACTTTTAGACTTCATACCCTTGAGAAAATTCATACTAATGCAAAACCTGTTATTCTGTCAGCTTTCCAAGTTTATAAGAGCAATATTTAAAAACGTGTCCCTATTTTGGGGCCTTTGCCCCCCATTATTTATGGCTTTGTCCAGATTTCTTGCTCTAAAAGGTTGAGAGGTATGCTCAGGGACAGGAAGCTTGTCCTAAAGATACATAAAGAGATGAGAGACTAAGACAGTGTGAGAGATATCAGTGTGTGAGATGAAAGTTTCTCAGGAGGGACAGTAAGGAATTAATTATACATTTTGTACTCACATTTGGTTTGTGTTCTAACATTTCTTAATTACATTATTCTTACCTAAATAGCTAAGCAAAAAATATGGGAACATCTACAGTCTTCAGTTTTGCTGGAATAAGGTCATGGTGTTGAATGGATTCCAAGCCATCAAAGAAGCTCTTGTGAAGAAATCTGAGGACTTTGCAGACCGTCCCATATTTCCACTTTATAAAGTCTTTGGTTATCGAGACAGTAGTGAAGGTATGTGATACATCACTTTATGAAATGCACAGATGCAGTAAAAATGTTAAATGTTTCAGAAGCTGTTGCTATTCCTAGCATTATCAAAGCTAAAATTCTACCATTTAGAGGAAGGCTTTCTTTGCAATGTCCTTAGGTACTGTGTCTGCAGATAAGGCCTTAGCAAGAAAGTCTGCTGCATAGGTCGGAAAACTATAGTTAATGCTCAATCTCAGAATAACTTTCTTAAATTACAAAACTATATGTATGTATACATATATATATATATATATATATATATATATATATATATATATATATGTATTTATGTATATATATATATATATATATATATATATGTATACATCTTACAGGGTGATTGGGTAAGCACATGCATGTGTGCGATCTGGTAAAGGGGTGGGTTTTGATGAAACGAGTGTGTGTGTGTGTGTGTGTGTGTGTGTGTGTGTGTGTGTGTGTGTGTGTGTGTGTTTATGTGTATGTGTGTACGTTAGAGATAGAGAGTGAGGGTTTGACCTGTCTTAGCTCTCAACTCCCCTAGAAGAGCAGTGGATAAAGTATAGCTAAGGGGACATTAGATCCAGGGAAACATTTTAAATATTACAAATATCACTGTAAAAGCTAATAGAACAAAATATTTTGGTTTACTATTGAAATGTCGATCCCGACATGTGCGAGTCGTCTTGCACGAAAGCGGAACTGCGATCGCCACTACACCGACTCCCAGATGTGCGAACGGCAAAACCTCGCCCCTATCCGACCCATGGTAGCATGGGTGTGGAGGTGTTGCGCGGCCAGTAATGTCGATCGTCTAAGTTTTCGTGGTTTCGGTTCGCTAGCGAACAGTTTTCGCAGTTTCGCTTCGCGCAAACACGTCGATGAGGTCGCCATTCGAACGAAGTGCATTCGCACATTCAATAGTAAACCAATATTTTACAGCCAAAAGCTGCAGATGAGAATGAAGAAGTAAGAAACTCTACTGTCTGACATTATACAAGGCGACATCAGCGAGTCTTTCTACATATTATTCTAATCCACATAATAGATTAGAGAAAAATTATTTGCATAATGATGCATATTCTGAACAGTAAAAAGAATGAAACTTTGTCTGGCATTACTGACTAGCTGTAGTCATTCAGAATTTATGAGGGAGAGGTTAAAATAAGAAGCACCATCTGTTAATTCTGTTAACTGGTAAGATATATGACAAAGTATTCTCATGTGTGGTGTGCGTGTGTGCATGTGTACATGTGCGTGTGTGAGGGGCAGTGATGCATGAGCCACCAGCCTTGACTACCTTAAGGGCAGCAGAAAAAGACTTGTTAGCACATGCAGTAACCACACAGTGATTTAGATACATGCAAATTAAACAGTAGTATGGTGTTTCTTCATTTCATTTATTGTGTCTTTGAATCACTGATTTCCACAATCATACCAGAAGGCTCTTTTTGTCACAGCCTGCATTCTGGTCAAAGAAAGAGGTTTAAACTGCACTGATAAAAAAAAATGCAGAAATAGCATTAAACAGAGAGCTATTACAGTTGAACTATTACTTACACAAGATAAAGTGGTTGATTTATGTCACATTTATTTATTCAGCTTGTAAAACAAGCGTGGAACAGAAAAAAATCTTAAGTGCAAATTAATATAACTGTAATAATTTTCACACAAAGTGCAGTTGCACTCACACAGGTTACTTAGCATGAAACCTACAGCTCTCTCACACCCTTTATCCCTGTTTCATCCTTTCTTATCTCATTTTGTCATCCCCTCACTTACGGTGTCTCATTCATCCTACTTCCCTCCTCTCTTTGCATCTCGCATACTTTCATCCTTTATTCTCCTCTTCCCTCTGCATGCCTCTATCTCTCTCTATTTCTCTGTCTTCAACCCACAGTATCCCTTCCTGCAATTAGTATCGCTTTGAATGTCTTCATACTATATGTAACGATATGCTGCTCTCCCTGTTGCATAGGCTATCTCAGTTATTATGACACTCCACAGACTTAGGCGACCAGCCAATGCTCTGCTGTATTCATCTGTGAAATTCAAGGAATCTGTTGCATTCTGCTAACCGTAAGTACAATTGTATACTGTATTTTGCACTTTTAAACTGAAGTTTTGCTATATTGCTGATTTTTTAAAAGTGTTCTTGCTGATTTGTTGCATTTTTTGTCTGCTGTAGCACAGACTAGATTCAGACTTGCTGAATCTGTTTCTGTTTGTTAAATTGAGCATTACATTTATTTATTTATTTATTTATTTATTTATTTATTATTATTTATTACAACTAGTCAATAAACAAGGCTATATTTTGTTGGAAGGGCCCCCTGCATCCTTGTGGCAGGAGAGTGAGTTAGGGCTCATCTGATTGAAGGTTTCTGGCAGAGGTCTCAGTTTTGAGCTTTTGTATTCGTTAAATTGCTTTAAGTTTGCTCACTGTTTTAATGCAGCGCTGCAGAGTTAAGCAACCAGACATTGTTCTACTGTATTTATCTGTGCAATCCGGGGAATTTGTTGCATTCTGCTTAGCCATAAGTCCAATTGTGTACTGTATTTTGCACATCTAAACTGAATTTTTGCTATATTGCTGATTTTTTAAAACTGTTCTTGCTGATTTGTTGCACTTTTTGTTTGCGGTAGCATAGACTAGATTCAGACCTGCTGAATCTGTTTATGTTTGTTAAACTGAGCACTAAACCAGGCTATATTTTGTTGGAGAGGGTCCCCCTGCACCCTTGTGGCAGGAAAGTGCAGTTAGGACTCAACTGATTGAAGGTTGCAGGCACAGGGCTCAGTTTTGAGCTTTTTTATTGGTTAAAATTTTTAACACAGCTCTTAGGCAACTAGCCACTGCTCTGCTATATTCATCTGTCCAATCCAAGGAATCTCTTGCATTCTGCTAACCATAGGTACAATTTTATACAGTATTTTGCACTTTTAGACTAGAATCAGATCTGCTGAATCTGGTTCTATTTGTTAAACTTGTTGGAGAGGGCCTCTCTGCACCCTTATGGCAGAAAAGTGCAGTTAGGACTCAACTGATTGAAGGTTGCAGGCTCAGGGCTCAGTTTTGAACTTTCTTATTGGTTAAATTGTTTAATTCAGTTTGCCCACTGTTGCTACATAAGCCCCCGTTTGCATGGATTTATACTTGTTTTAACACAGCTGCACAGAGTTAGGCAACCAACCACTGCTTTGCCGTATTCATTTGTTTACGTGTAGTGCACCTCCATGCGCCATCATGCACTACCACTCAGTACGGATAACCATTTGTCGGTTATAGATGTAAATACTTCAGCAGATACATTTTCCCTTAGTAGCTGCCTGTGATCTGGCTGAGAAGTCCTTAAATTGTGCTTAGCTGCTCAGAGAGCACCTCATATGCATGTTTTCCCCTTAAATAGTCCCAAAACCACTAAATCTACAGTAGACTCATACCATTTAGAGAAACTCCACTAGTATAGACCCTTTACAGAGCACCACATTAGTATAGACCCCATTTAGAGCACCCATTTATACCATACACCTCCATTTTCAATCCCCACTGAGAAAACAAAATTTAACCTAGCATTATGGATGGTCAGTTTCCCTCTATTTCTCCTACCAGCCTGATTGACATGGGTTTCCTGAGACAGTATAGCAACTGCCTCATGTGCACTGACAACCCTCTACTCCTAAATCACTCAAGTGCAAATTGTGAGAGATGCATCTACACTAAGAATCTGGAATCTTTGCTCTTTCATGCACAAAACAGTAACACTGTTGTCAGCTCAGATACTACACCTACTACGTAAACCATGTAGTCAACACATAAACCATAATACACGGAGCTACTCACCAGAAACCTAACTAAACACCAGAGACCTTCCAAACACAAACATGCTATACCTAATACAGCACCTACACCACTCAATACACACAAAAACACAAGCAACAGTGTCTCACCAAATAAGCCCCCTTAAGGCAAAAGACATCTAAACCAAATGTTTTAGTCATAGGTGACACCATTGTGAGACACACACATGTCTCACTCACTAGGCTGGACAAGGAGAAGGTTATAGTCAGCTGTCTATTGGGTGCCAGGATCCATCAGATCACACATGCACTCAAGTCTCTCAACAAGAAGTACCGTTATGACTCCGTCATACTTCATGTTGGTGTGAATGACTTGAGATGTACCTCATTGGACTATATGAAGAGAGTGACATGACTGAGCTCTATGAATATGTGTCCCAGACAATTTTGTCCCTAGCCTTGAGCACCATTCTACCCTTACCTAGGATGATACCGCAATATAAACAAAAGATGACTGACTTCAACAATTGGCTTAGTTTCTAGTGTAATTCTAAGGGGATTTAGTTCCTGTCAGCTTGGAATGACATGGTTGATAGACCACTCTGCTTTGCTAGAGATGCTCTTCACCTGTCAATTCTAGGCTTTCAGTTACTGGCTAAGGCATTTGCCTCCCCCATAGTTCCTTTTTAGGTAAGATCTCAATAATAACATTTCCAAAGTGAAACTATCACTCAGAAATAAATTAAAGGTTATGTTGCTAAGCACTAGGAATTTAAATCAGAAACGGCACTCTATGGAAACACTGCTCTCCATGAAGGATGTTGACATTTGTGCAGTCACAGAAACTTGGTTCAGGGCCACAAAGACTACCCCCGCTTTGCAATGCTACAATGCCTTGCACACTTTCAGACTGCAAAATGAACATGGGAGAACCAAGGGAGGAGAAGTATCTGTCTTCATCAAAGATAAATACACCTCTAGACTGGTTAGACAGGAAAACTCCATGGAGTTACTCCAAGTTCAACTACCTATGGGTAAGACTCCCCTTCAAGTCATCATTAGCTATAGAACCCCCCTTCAATGAAACAAGATACCCATGCTGCTTTTTTTGGAACTACTTGAGTCAATCAAATTACAACCAAACACTCTAGTCACGGGCAATTTTAGCTATCCCTCCATTGACTGAGAAACTTAACTCATCCTGGAAGAAGTCTCATTCTGAGCACTGTGACATAAAATATTGATTGAAATCTGAGGACTATTGTCCCTATAAAAATGGAACAAACCCTGCTGTCCTCCTTTATAAAAATGGGGTTCTCATTGCATTCTGTCAACTAGTACTGTCCCAGACTTCCATGTGACAAAGAAAAGTGTGTTAATCGTGACATCCCAACAATGTCCAGCACCTTCAGCATCTCCTGTTTGTGGTTTTCATGGGCAGGATACTAAAACACAGTTAAGGTATGCAGAGTATCCAGTGTGCAGACTTGACTGTGGCATTGTTGTTGTTTTAGAAGATGTTGCCTTCTTATCATTAGGTGACTCTGCTCTCCAGTTCACTGCTGAGTGTGAAGTGGCCAGGATGAAGATTAGAACTTCTAGTTTGGAGGCTATGGTCTTCTCTCATAAATGAATGGATAGCCCTCTGTAAGTAATGAAGGAGCAGCTATGTCAGCTGGAAGAATTTTAGCATCTTCAGGTCTTGCTCATAAGTAAAGGTACAGGGGGGTTGGAAGATTGATCAGTGGAGGGGTGCAGCAATTGCTGCTGTACTGCAGATTTTGTAGTAGTATGAGGTAGTGTATTGAGATCTCAGTCACATGACAAAGGTCTCAATTTACTGCCCAAGTTATGTCTCTAACCACACCTTGATCACAAGGTTTAAGTAGCAACCTAGAAGATGAGATCACAGATACAAGTAGAAGATCCACAGATGTAGACATAAAATGCTGCAAAAAGAAATGTAATAAAATAGTGAATATATGGTGGGAAAATGAGGGAGTTGAGAAGTTTTACTTTCTCATGAGATGCATATAGACAAGCTAGTAGGAGGGATATAATTTTAGTCAATGGGATTACAATGATAACAGTGGGGGAAATAAATGCCCTTCATAGGAATTTATTAAACCATGCTATGGTAATGGTGATATGGAAAACAGAGTAAAAGACAGAGATGGATTCCAGGTAAGAGGAAGGAATGCAAGTAGAATAAGTTAGCTGAAAGATATGGTGAAACAAGTAGTGGAGGAGAATAAAGATAAAGAATGATGTGTTGGAAGAAGGATGTGGGGCAGTTTAAAAGCAACTTGGTGGGGTAGAATTATGGGTTACAGAAGTGTTACGTAGAGGGACAGAAGAGGCAGGATTAAAGTGAGAGAGGTTATTCTGAGATGATTACAACTTAGGTTAGGTCAGTGGGGCTGTGAAGTCAGAATACAGAGAAGAGCAGAGCTGAAAGAAAAGCTAAAGGGCTTAGAAGAGTCAGATTTAGAAGCTAACATATGACAGAGTAGAGCCAGATGGTGGACAAAAGGATAATATGAAACCAAAATGTTGATGTGGGAAATTAAGAACTAGTGCATGCAAGAGTGGGTAAAAGGCACAAAAAATCAGTGGGAAGTGAGAAGAGTTGTAAGCAAATATATATGGGAAATGTTCAAAGAATTCTATATTAATCTGTACAAAGAAGTTCATTTAAGAGGACGTGTATTCAGGGAATGGAAGGGTCCAGTTTTTACAGTGACTGACTGAATGATGTTGCATGAAGGAGTGAATCTGGGTATGGTATTAACAGGCATTAAGCATACGAACAGGGAAAAGTAGGGAGACTAAATGGTTTCCTGATAGATTTCTGCATAAAAGTGGGACTGGATTTGGGGGATACTCTGATGGCCATATTTAATGATATTTTAGAGATGCTCAGCACCAGAATCTGTGATTGCTGTATTAGTAGTTGTCCTGCCTGAAGAAAACAGTGATCCAGAAGACTAGACCAATTTTAGGCCTATTTGTGTAATGCAAATGCAAAACCTTTGCTGGAATCTTATCAGCTAGGCTAGAAACGGTACTTCCAAGGGTAATAGCAGATAATCAGGCTGACTTTGCTAAGGGATGATCCTAAACTGCAAATGTGAGAGAGAAAACAAAGTTTTATCTTTTAGTTCATGAGATAAAGAAAGAAGACTTGGACAGTATCACCAAATACATGCAATGTGCTCTAAGAGCTTAAATTACCTTTACACAAAACAGCCACAGTTGAAAGGTTTAAAAATATTTAATAATAAATAATAAAAACACAAAACAATACTTATTAATTCAACACAATGACATTACAGAGTTCAGAAAACACAGAAAAATGCTTTAAAATAATACTGTAGAATAGTCTGACATAAATATAGAAACCAGCTAGACTAATCTGGCTATTTCTATCTATCTCTAAGAGAAATCACTGTTCTAAATAAGTATCTTGCTTACAGATCAAGCAAGTGCTGGTGAGTGATGTTCTTCAGACAAAATCCAAAATGTTCTTTATCTCTAGGAAAGTCTTAAATTGATAACACAGTACTGCTGAGTCATTTCAGATTACATCATTCTTGACACTTCTCTGGTTTAGTTTCCCAGGCTCACAGAACTTAAAATGTTAACATTTCTTTTATCTTGCAGCTGCCAGGAAACCACAGCAATAAAAGACACTTTATATGTAAAACCTTATTAATTATTATTATTATTATTATTATTATTATTATTATTATTAATGAATTAATCATAACATATAGTTCTCTTTACATTTGTAAAACAAGCCTGTGGATTACATTAATATTTACAATGACATAGAATTATTTACAAAATTCTGTCTAGCTAGACTGGCAGCCTTCACACCCCACTAGAGCATTGTTGACAAACTCAAGAGATTAGCTACAAACTCATGTGTCACCCGGTGGATAGCCTACTGGCTCAAAGACAGGATCCAGAAAGTTAGAATTTGGGAGACCACCTCTACAAAGAGGCCAGTCACAAGTGGAGTCCCTCCTTTTTGGCATTTACTTCTCTGAAGACAAGGCCAATGTCAATGGTCTCTGGCTAATAAATTTACAGATGATTGCAAATCAGGAGGTGTCACTGAATCCCACACCAACACAAATGTTCTCCAGGAGAGGCTGACACAGATAAACAGTTGGTGTCAGAGCCATGAACTAAAACTAAATGCCAAGAAATGCATAATAGTATCCTTTGAGAAGTCATCCACCCCTGGTAGCTATCATATTGACAATACACCCCCTTAGAGTTGACCCAATAGTCAGGGACTTAGAGACACACATAGATAGTAATTTAGCCTTTGGCCATCATGTGTCTACAGTAGTGAGGAAATCATTATATACTGCACAACTTATAAGCAAAGATATGGTATCTAAGTCCAAGGGAGTCATTGTTCCATTGTATTTGGAATTCATCAGAGCTATCATTAAGTACAGTGCTCCCTTTTGTATATTCAACAATTGGAACATCCACAAAGGTTCCTCACTAAAGGAATACAGGGCTTAAGTAAAATGCCCTGTGCAGACCACCTCAAGACCCTATCCCTGTATTCTGTCTCCTACAGGCTTTTGATGAGAGATCTATGATTGACATACAGGGCATTGTCAGACCCCACTTTGATGGACCTCGTGCATATCCAGAAAACAAACAACACCAGAATTACCAGTTCTAAAGACTTAACATTTGCCTGTGATGTAGATATGACCTGGTAGAGATGCAGGTACATATCCCAGAGACCACCCCATCTATGGAACAGGCTCCTCATACATGTGAAGCAGAGTTCCTCCCTAACCAGTTCAAGTGCAACTTGGACAATTATTTGGGAACAAGAAATTCATCCCAAGTTCGGCACCCATGTCTCTAATGGACACAGGCAACCTATAAAAGTTCATCTCTCCCTGCTTGTAAATGTTTCATCTCCCAAACGCCTGCTTACACTTATCAAGGTTATCAGAATTTGTCAAAGATTTAGGATGCATGGCTAGGCTTAAAAAGGCCCTTGTAGTTGTTAACCTAGTAAACACCTATGAACCTATGAGCCTATAAAGCTGCTTGTGTTAAAATGTATCAGCAGGGTGCCCATCTGAAAGAAAAGAAATGTACATACATTATTTTAACTGAATTAAATGTATATGTTGTAACAGAGGATACTGGAGGAGAAGAGGTTAATCCTAATCTGCCTGACTTTGAAAAATACTGGGCCTAGCCCATAAAGATGTTATCTCACAGTTCTGAATGAAGCCAGAAATACAGTGTCTATAAGAAGTATGGTTTATTAGCTCCTGTTAGAAGAAGGGAAGTGCTCTATGTTTTTTTTACTTCCAGGAGCTGCAGCAGATCTGAGCAAAGCTCTAGCTGTGTGTATGGTAACATATAGGTGCTAAAACCCTGGCAGCTTCTAGCGATGGGGGATAGTGCGAAAAACAGAGTCAGATGACCAGATGTGTGTGATGTCATTCTGTAAGCGAGAAATAATATTTAGATATTAGTAGGAGAGTGCTCTCTCTATTCTGTATTGGATCTGAGAACAAGGACCACTCACCCACATCATCTTGTCTTGCTCTATTCAGTAAATATGAACAGTAATTCTCTAGCTCAGTCAGGAAAATATAGTAAGAATAGTTAAGTATTGTTATTCTGTAACTGTGTGACTCTTTCCAGCTGTGTTATTTTCAATATTTCCTGTGAGTGAAACTCTGGTGTTTACTTTAAATAGATATTTACTATTTTATTGTTCTTTTTTATTTATTATTAAAAATATTAAAACTTTTCATTGCGGCTGGTCCTTTTTACAAAATATTTAAGCTTTGATAGTATTATATTTGTTTGGTGATAACTGTGGCCACTCTTGAAGCCTGACTGTTTGGCCAATATTACCATTTGTATTAATAATAATTTCACTCAGTATAATTGGATATCCTTTTAAAATCCATTTAGTAACTGACTGGTGCAAGTGAATCTGCCTTATAGTTTGGCTAAAGTTGGTAGAGTGGTTAATCTGTGCCACCCTTTCCCAGGTATGTGCATGTGAAAATTAAATCTCAGAGTGTGTCTGTCAGCTATTTGAAGCAAGGACATGAAGCACTGGTTTCACAGAGAGGGTGCTGGAGGACTTGGCTTGGACACTCGGGTGAGGACCTAACCCTACACCTGTGTCAGTGGGGAGTCTTTTTTGGGGACATGGAGGGAGACAGACAGAGACACCCAGACCTTGGGCTGAGTGCATGCCCTGTGTGCACTTAAGGAGAAATTGTGCTTGATGATGAGATGAGGTCTGCATCTGGAAATACTGAGTATATCCATTTGTATTCCAAATGAAAATCCCTCTCCAGTGTCAGTGGTGAGGACTGAGGCTCCTTAATTACTGGCTCAGAGTTGGGGCATCACACCAAGTATGCACTGTCCAAGCCTTTATTTAAATTGTTTGACCTTAGCTTGTCCACAGGCTTTATCCCTGACACCCAGAGAACAGCCACTGTGATAATACTACACAAGGGTGTCCCCTGTACATACCCAGGTCATTATAAACACATCAATCTCTACAGCTTTATATGCAAAGCCATGGAACATATCATAGCAGAAATCATTTATGCAAACATAGGCAACTTAACTGTTATAGACCCAACTCAGTTTGGTTTTGTGA
>NC_056725.1:1633653105-1633734925 GCF_019279795.1 Protopterus annectens
GTTCAGGCCCAGGGTAACCTTCCAGAAGCTACGTGAGCTGGAGATTGTAGAGCACTACAGGGTGGACAGGGACATACTACTAGACCTCACTGAGCTCTGCTGCCCTCAACTCAGACCCAGAGCCAACAGAGGCGGAACCCATCCCAGTGGAAACAAAGGTATGTGTAGCCCTTAGGATACTAACTACAGGTATTTTCCAAAGATCAACTGGGGATATGTTATCTCACAGCCATCTGCATCCAGGATACACCACCAGTTCCTGGATGCTATGCTACCACATGTCAGTGAGCACATATCTTTTCCCCCTTCCCTGAGGCGAGGGCCAGCAATATGCAACAGTTCTGCCATGTAGCACACTTCCCTGAAGTACTAGGTGCCATAGATTGCATTCATGTATACATCAATGCACCACCTGGTGAGCAGGATAGTGTAAATTAACTGCAAGGGGTACCACTCCATCAACTGTCAGGTCATGTGCAATGTCCAGGGCATTATCCTGAATGTGTTTGTGCTGGCAGCCCTTGCAGTTATCACAACTCCTATATTTGGTGCACATCACAGCTGTACCAGATGTTTGCTAGGAGGAACATCCCACATGTCCATTTACTAGGGGATGCTGGCTATGCCCTGGAACCGTGAATGATGACACCCATCAGAAATGCACACACACACACACACAGCTATGGAAGAATGACATAATGAGGCACATGCACAAACTAAGAACATCATAGAGTGTGTATTTGGGCTTCTGAAGTCACAGTTCCAGTTCCTAAATATATCTGGTGGAGCCCTGCAGTACTCTCCAGCCACATGTGCACATATATTTACAGTATGTGCTATGCTACATAATCTGATCCTGTGGAAACAGCTGCAGCAGGATCAGCAAAGGGATGGAATACACAGCCCTCCATCAGTGACTATGTCACCACAGCCACAGTCACAGAAGGACTCAGAGGAGGAATCTCCCTTCTGATATCCCTGTACACAGACATAGGCATGCTCATAATGCCCTGGCTTTAGATAAGAGACAATGCATAGCACATTCAGTGACAACTTAGGAATCTAGGGACTGACACCTTACTCCTACTCACATGCAGTAATTAAAATTGATACCAGGCAACCCACACAACCTGTACCTATCCATGTATTGGCTGTGTTCTGCTTGCATCAGACAGAGTCAGTCCTGAACTACAGTTCTATCAACTGCTGTATTTGCAAGGTAAGTCTCTAACCTACACAGTATTTGTAAGGATTATTATGATATGGCATTGTATGTATGGATCACATTTATGCAAGTATATATAGTGGGCTATTTGGACAGAAGTAACATCCACATGGGACTAGAGCGACCCCATTCCACTATCATATGTGCTTTAATATTCACTTGGCCTCATGCATCGAATATACAGTGCAGCAGTCAAAGGACATGTTAGACAGTGGGTTTACATGATATTCAGACTACCATGTATCCCAGCAGAATGTGCAGTATTGTCCCCCCAACACAGCAGTGTTCCCATATAACTGCTTTAACAGTAACTCATCAATGGTATATCAGCAGTCCAGCCAGTCTCAGGGCAGTAGCATAGAAACTGATCATACATTATATGTCTCACTTAATGCAGGAATAACATTGTACATATTTATGCTGTTGACTGTGTGATAAATGACCACTCTCCATCAGGCTGTTTGTGTGGCTCAGTGGACCAGGGAAGTTAACTTGTGTGATGGTGTTGATGCTTCTAATCTAGAAGTATCTACATCTTTTGGATGTGAGGTATTCTCATGTTGTTTTTGTTTTGTGTGTGTAAGGCTAGATAGGTAGGGGTTCTAATCTCACTCCTGGCCACTTGGTGTACATGTGCATCTCTCTTTAAAACAAATGAGAATCCCTCATTGACTGCCAAACTGCAGTTGTTCTGCATTTTTTGGACCTGTATGCTGATGTCGGTCTCCAAACTGCCTTCTCCTACAAGGCCTGCTGATGTCAGCCTCCAAACTGCCTTCTTCTACAAGGCTTGCTGATGTCATCTACCTTAAAACTACCAGCTGTCATTGCAATGTCAGATTTAAACCCTGGCACATACAGTAAGTATTGTGATGTATAGTGTTCAAGACTAAATAAGTAGGGGTTCTAATCTCACTCCAGGCCACTCTGTGTGTGTGTATGTGCATTCCTCTGCATAACAACTGAGAATCCCTCATTGACTACTAAACTGTAATGGTTCTGCACTTTATGGCCCTGTAAGTTGATGCCTGCCTCCAAACTGCCCTCTTCTACAAGGCCTGCTGATGTCATCTACATTAAGACTACCAGCTGCCACTATAATATCAGACCTAAGTTGTGGCATGTGAGATAAGTATTGTGATCTCTAGTGTGTAAGAGTATAGAGGTAGGGGTTTTAATCTCACTCCAGGCCACTCTGTCTTTGTGTGTGTGTACTTCCATGCAACAATAATATGATCACATCAGTGACTTAAAAAGAGGTAGTGTTTTGCAGTATTTTGGTTGTAGCAGGTGATGTGGGCCTCCAAATGCCTGACCATAACAAGGCCTGCTGATGTCATCAAGCATAAGGTGTCCTAAAGAGTTAGTAATAGACTTAAAATGTGGCACGTGTGTTACGTACTGTGATGTGTAGTGTGTACCATTAGATAGGTAGGTGTTCTAATCTACTTGTAGCCAGCTTGGACTGTGTGTTTTGTGCAGTGTCCTGCAAACATTAATTAGAAGTGTTGCTATCCTCAATGTAACCAGGTTTGTGTGTGTGGCTTTTAGAGCATTTTACATCAGCTTATGGAGTCATAGGATCTTTGAACTTTAGTAGCCTAATGACCCAAGACCCCTTTCAATCCTAGCCAAGGTTTTTACCCTTATTTGCACTATCAGCAAATATTGCCCCATCCATGAGGGACACAGGCAAAAGCTATGTGGTAAAATGAGATTCACCCAGCCAGTCATGCAGATGACATCTGATGAGGACCAATGAGGTGCTCTGTTTGCCATTAGGCAGGAGTCTGTTTCAAACGTTTGTGAAAGTTTGCTAGAACGGTCTCTCCCACTGGCATGTATTACTAATGTCACATACCAGGTTAATTTTCTGACAGTGAGTAATCCAAGTACCATGTCACATACAGATATGCAGCATTTTCAGTCAAGCAGGGTCACACATTACCCTGTATGCAAGACAGAAATGACCTCTGAGTATTCTTTATGCCACATGCTACAATGATAGTGATTTCAGACAATCCCCCTTAGACACATACTGAAGGCATGAAGTTCCTTTGTGAGGGACCATTGTGTTGTGTGCAATTGCCAATAGTGCTTGGAAAGGTACATTACAAAATGACCATTGCACTCAAATATTGGCATGCTGATGAAAGAGTACATGGAGGTTATGACTACATTAATTTCATCTGACAGTGCCCTCAGGTGTGGGATATGATTCCCTTCCTATCACAGGGGAGACATAGGGATCTAAGGTACAGGGCTCAGTCCTGGGACCCCTCCTGTTTGGTATATACTTCTCAGAGGTACAGGCAAGCACAGGAAGACTATGGCTGACCATGTTCACAGACGACTGCAAACTGGGGGCCATAATTGACTCTCCAGCTGATACAGACATTAGAAGGGTCTCACTGAGACGGACACCTGGTATCAAAATCATGGCCTCAAGCTAAATGCCAAAAAGTGCATAGTCATCCCCTTTGGAAAAAATAAAGTACCTGCGAATTACCACATATATGGTAGTCCCCTAAATACAGAAAATGTAATAAGGGCTCTGGGGACCCAAGTAGATAGTAATCTCTTCTTCGATAATCATATTGCCAAGGTGGTTAGAAAATCCTTCTATGTGGCCCACCAAATCACAAAAGGGTTCACATCTAGAACAAAAGAGGTTATTGTGCCCCTCTACTCATCAGTCATCAGACCCATCATAGAGTACAATGCCCCATTTGGGATGTACCTTACAAGACACCTGCAACAGCTGGAAAGACCACAGAAGTACCTCACCAAGAGGATTACTGGCCTCAAACATATGCCCTATGCAGCCCGACTGAAAAAACTCCAGCTGTACTCGGTTGCATACCGCTTACTCAGAGGTGATCTCTGCCTGACATACAAGGCCATGTCCAACCCAGAATTGATGGACATGCTCCACCTAAACAAAAAACAAATCCCCAAGAGCCACACGCTCTAGGGAACTAAACCTCACCACAACGATAAATAGGACGTGCAGGAGGGATAGATTCCTGTCCTAGAGACTCCCCATGCTTTGGAACAGGATTCCAGTCTACATTAGGCAGAGCCCCTCACTAACACTCTTCGAGAGAAACCTTGACAAGTGGATGGGAAACATAAAATGTACCCCAGGGATCACTGCAGTGGCTCTGCTGGACAGAGGCACAGGGAACTAATGGCTCTGCTGGACTGAGGCACAGGGAGCTAATCTAAGGGGGTGGTGAATGCCAACACATTCTGGCTAGGCTTATAGATGCCGTCAGGCAGATAGCCTAGTACTTACCTATGAACCTATGAACCTATGAACATTAGGTGTAAACCTGTGTGGCCAGGCCTGTGTGTCCAGGTCTATCACCCCTGAATATGTACATCAGGTGTTGCTCCTGATGAGCTACTTCCCAGGAACATAGATGTTACTGATGTAAATAATACTGCATACATATTTGCATGGAGTTTACAGCCATTAGTATGTGAGCAGGCATTTGTTCAGCAATACCCCCTTGTAGGCTACTGACATAACTCACAGATTCTATGACTGCTCACAATTTGCAGGCATCAACCAATGTTGTCAGCCACAAACATTCAGGTTTTGCTTGTACCATGGTTAAATGGATTCCAAGCAGTAGTGACCCAGGACTGAGCCCTGTTGAACACTGCTGGTTACAGATTAGTTATTGGAGGTGGATTCCCCTATTGTGTTCCATCAGTGAGCCACTTAGTGACCCCTATAATGATATTACCATTGATGCCTAATTAGGTGATTTTGTCAATGATGTCTGAGTGGAGGATATAGTCACATGGCTTGATTCCCCTCATCTGTGACCTTAGTAACTGTCTCAGACATGTCCACCAGGATTAACAGCCATGATCTTCCTTTCAGAAATCCAGACTGTGTACGGTCAACTGTTTGTAGATTACATATATCTCTACTGATCAGCTCCATAATGCTTTGCCCCATGGGCTGAAAGATATGGTTACTCACGCAAACAGGTCTACAGTTTTGGTGGTTGGTGGATGTACCACCTCTGTGCAAGGAGATAGCATTTGCCATTGTCCAGTCAGCTGGGATACAGCCAATGGTTACAGTATGATTGCAAGGAGTTCCTAATGATGTTAGTAATCCTTGTTGGATCCCATGTAGGATGCAGTCTGGGATGTTAGTATGTCCAATATATGCTGTATTTTCTCCATAGAGAGGTCAGTTCCAACCTGCTCTGAAGATATAGATGGTATGGGACAGGTTGTAGGGATGTTATGTGGCACATGTGATGGGGACAGGAGAGACAAGGTGACTCAGAACTTGTGGGACAACAGGTTAGCTATGAGTACAGACTCATATGGGTTATCATTAAGTACAAGTTCAGCAATAATCTGGCCCTCTCCTCCAATGTTATACATGTAGCTACACTGTGCATTGTGGTTGTCCTTTGTGGGGGAGGCTAATTTTGTCACATACTGCTTCTTCACAATGTCACAATAACACTGTGCTTGTTTTAGCTGAGGTGGGTGTGCCTCCATTTTAGGGGGGCAGCTTCACTCCAATTGTCACACAGCAATGTCCAACAACTATTGTCCAGTCTGCTAATGGCAGTTGTCCACCAGGTAGATTTGCTGTGCCATGAGGAGCTTGTTTCTCCCATCAGGTACAGCCGAGTCTATACAGTTGTACTGGTGCTTGCATAAAGCATTGGTGTAGATCTCTGCATACTTGCCTGTCCCATCTGAGGGGTAAGGTGCAATCAAGCTACGTAAACCTTCCCCATATGAGGCAATACATTGTTTTGTTGACATTTATTACTGTGTTTTCCGCAGGGAAGTGGGATGTGGGTGTGAAACTTAGTTTTAATGAGACTGATCTGTGGTCATATCTCACCAGGAAGGACCTCACAGTGGAGAGGCTGCAGTGGTCACCCATATTGGTAAACACCTGCTGCAGTACACTGGCTCCCCTTGTGGGGTTGTCACACCATTGGTCCAGGGCATTGTAGTTAATGAAGTGGACTAACCTTTGGGTAAGTGAGCTTCAGCATGACTAACCAACACAGTTGGTGGTTACTTAATGTAACCCCAAACCATGATGTACTGATGTATCTTGATAGACACAAGTACATTCAAATAAGTACAACGGGTGTGTAGATTCCTGTAGCTGCTCCTGTAGCTGGCAATAGCTTGATTAGATGCCCTTCCAGCCATCAACAGCACCTGCATTGTCTCTGGGAAATCACACTGTTCACAATCTGCATGTGTATCTATCCTTAATGAATATGTATACATCACCTGCATTACCTTGCAGACTGTTAGTTTGAGGTTTGCACATGTGGAAGGACATGTTGTCTGGTATGGCTGTGGTTCTGTCCACAGCCTTGAACCAGGTGTCTGTGGCAGCACAAGTGTCTGCATATTCCAAGGTGGGGAAACCTTCCACAGAGTGGGATTTAGTGTTGCCATTCCTAGAGTGTAGCAGCATAACCGTGATGTTGCATGAATATGGCATTCTTACTGAAAAGTTTTCCCTCTTGACAGTGCCTATAAGATGTACTGTGGGAATGTCAGCAGCCTTGGCCAGTACTCAACATTCCAGGGGTGACATATGAAGATCATCTCTGGCAGAGCATTGAGGAGTGTTGAGCAAGTCATCCCAGATGGACATGTAGTAGATCCCCTTACAATGACACCACACACTAAGGCAATTATTGAAGTTCATAATTTTCTGTGTGTATTGAGCCATCATCCTAGGTGAGGGTCAAATGCAGCTGAAAGCTATGGGCACATCTGCAAGAGACCTAGAGTGTCTAAGCTCAGTCATGTGTCTGCATACAGTCTGGTGACATATGTCTCGAGTCATGCACACCTGCAGGAACTATGATGTCATCAGTATGTTACCTAATATTCATTGACATGCATCAATGTGTGGTATGGCATATTGTGTCAACCCACAGACAGCTAATTGTGACCTTTCCCATATGTAGCCTGGTGACATGGACATCACTGTGTCTCATGACGTAATCACCTATGAATAATAGGTTTGATTTTGTGGTTTGCCTCAAGTGTTTGACCGGTGAGATGTATGTGATGTCATTCTGTATTCCAGCACTGAAATTATGTTTTAATACTAGATGAGACAGAAGTCTTAGAGCAGTCTGTTTTTGAAACCTGACATTGAAGGATCACTCACCCGCTTCTTCTAGCCTTGCTTTAGTAAGTAACCAGGGAATAGTAATTCTTTAGATCAGTTGGGAAAATATAGTGAAATTAGTTATATACTGTTTTTTCTGTATCTACATGACTCTCTTCACCTGTGTTATTTTTAATATTTACTGTGATTGAAACTTTGGTGTTAATTATAAATAGATATTCAGTATTTTCATGTTCTTTTATTAGTTATTATTAAATATATTTAAACCTTTCATTGTGGCTGGTCCTTTAGAGAATATTTAACCTTTGAAAGTACTTATATTTATTCAGTGACACTGTGGCTACTCCTGTGAGCCTTACTGCACTGGTCAAACACTACCATTTGTGTTAGTATTAATTTCACTCAGTGTAACTGTGTACCATTGTAAGAGCCTTGAAGTAGCTGGCTTTGGAGTGTCCTGGTGGCAGTATCTACCTTATAGTCTAGGCAGAGGGGCATAGCTAGTAATTCTGTGCTAGCCTTTCCCCAGAGAGAGTATGTGCGTGCGTGTGTGTGTGTGTGTGTGTGTGTGTGTGTGTGTGTGTGTGTGTGTGTGTCAGCCACTTGGAACAGGGACACAGAGCACTGGTTTCACAGCAAGACTGGTGAAAGACTTGGCTTGGGTCTCTCAGCTGAGAACTCAACCCTATAGCTGAGCCAGTGGAGAGTCTTATTGGGGGCTTATAGAGAGAGAGAGAGGGAAATCCAGACCCTGGACTGAGTGTGTTCCCTGTGTACTCTTAAGGGAAATTGTGCTTGGTGTAGAGAGCTGCATCTGGAAATACTGTGTGTACCTGTCTTTGTTCCAAGTAAACGTCCCTCATCAGTGAAACATAAGGTGCACTACATCTATCACCACATCTGTCTGCTTATTGTTCTGTAAGTAAGTTAAGGCTTATATGACCTGACACTGTACTACATTTATTGGTGAGGTTGCCCCAGATATTTCACTATCTCTTTAAGCAACAAGTGCAGGTAGCATATTATGATTATAAAAATAGGGGACTTAACTGCAAATGTAGCTTTAAATTAGCTGGAGTACTCCTTTTAGTAAGTGGTGAGGATTCAGGGTCCTTGATTACTGACCCAGAGGAGGGACGTCACATACAGCCTGTCCAGCTATAGTGACATAAGATGCAGAGGTGTGATGGCAACATGGTCAGTAATGCTAGTAGTCCAGTAAGATTATGAAGCACAACAGAGACAATCATCGTCAGCCACGTACTTCTTACACCTATGTCTTTCTATAAAAAGGGAAGGAATCAGCTGATGTCTTTCACCAAGTTTGACTGAATGTAAATGTTCAAAACATGCTTCTCGAGTTGTTGAAAACGAGCAAGGAGGCCTTTGCTTTCTGTGAAAATTCAATTTGATTTTCTGTTCTGTGGCTGTTCAGTCTTCCTGTCTTAATTTGTAATTGTGATGCTGCTTACTTCCTTTGAGAAAAAAAAGTCCATGTTCTTGAGCTCTGATATTATGCCTTTTTTCATTATAATATTCACTTTTACTATTGATGAATCCATAAATGCACCAGAAAAAAGCTGGCTAAATTATTGTTAGTCATGCTTCTCCTTTAGCCACCAATATTTTTAATGGCAGCATTTAATTTTCCATGGTAATAACCTAAAAGAAGTCCTCCAGCTAATAAGTATTAATAATTTTCTGTCCCTGCCCATTTTTATTTAAGTTCCCAGAGTCTTTTGTGGATCATAACTTTTTTATGTTTATTTAGAAACAAAACAACATAGTCTGCTTTTTTACTGAGGTAAGAGTTAAGAGTTAAAGCAGTATGTCTTTTTTACTCTGTAAGGGTACCTTCTTAAGACAGACTGTTTTTCCTTTCTGCAAATCTAGAGGTACCTAGATAGGTAGGTAATGTAGTGCTTATTTTTTTTAGGCTGTCTTCGGGTGCAGCGTACTAGATCTGGGGTTTACAGTAGAGCATCATGGGATATATACTGTGTCTCGAGCTTCTCTGAGAGTTTGAGCTTGAAAAGTGGCCGACTCAGAGCTGAGGGATCGGCTCCGAATTCACATGTAAGAACGAAAAGGCGAGATGAACGACTCACATGGAACGTTATGGTAAGAACATAACTTCTTTTTTCTTAGTCCACAAAAAAAGTCTCTCAAACCAGTTTTGTCACAATTTAAAGGTGCTTTTCATCATCTTTCTTCTTTTTTGACTTCCTAATCGAAGACAACTAAGCTTTCTTGGAGTATTCTGGAAGGTCTTCTTTTTTGTAGCACACTCCTACAAACCACAATTCCATGCACAAACTCACACATCATTAAGATATCAGCTTCTCTTACAGGCCCAAAGCCCACCTGTAATAGAATAAATGCTCATTAACTAAACCTTTCTATCTACTACAAGAAATATAGCAGTCTGTTTTAAAGAAGCATTATTATTTAGACTATATAGAAAATGCTTTATTTACATCAATGGTGTTTACATTTATGTCTAATTTAGTGACAATCTGACATATCATATGGCAAGAACTTCCACACTATGTAATATTCACATGCATAGAAAATTACTATTGATTTTGATTAAACTGGACCCAGAAGTAACTGAAAATGAAATCTACAAGCTGAGCAAAATCTGCTGTACCCAAATTTGTGTAGTATATGTTGTAGAAATACATGGTCTCACCAACAGAAAATGTTAATATACAGATTTCACCATCACTCATACAGAAAGTCAAAACATAGTTCAAACTATATACATTCAAAACGGTGTAGTTACTGCAGCTGAGCATTAAATTTCCACTGCTATTTTCAACAAACACACAAGATCCTTGCATCCATTTGAGCTAACACCTCTTTGGCAAATGGGACCTCAGTTTAACATATCATCTGAAGGGTGGCAGATTCAGGAGTTTATAGCTCTCTTGTGCTATATTGCAGCACCATTAATGGGAAATTAAGCCAACTACTATGGGTAATTCTCGGCTGGAGTGCAGGGAGTGCCTTCTGTGTGGAGTCTGCATGTCCTCCCCGGGGGTCGGGTGGCGTTCTGAAAAACATGCTTGAATGGGTGTGGCTTCCTTGAAGGTTGGGCATCAAACTGGCAACTCGGCACCATGAAAATCTAGTGCCAGTCATTAGCGGACCGGAGTTCCACTGTGGCAACCCCTAACCGGGAAAAGCCAAAAGACAAAACAAAACCGTGGGTAGCGAACTGACTGCCATTACATGGTGGATGTGCCTGGAGAGCATACATAAGGGTTATAAAGTTAAACTGATAATACCTTTAAGAGATGTCTTGAAAGTATAGGATTTTTCCCAGCAGAGAGCGAAGAATTCAATGAATGAGGGTATGGGTACATGGGGCTGACATGACGTTGCTTCACGTAGCATATCTAGACACTCACAACAGTAGACATGCAGAACTTTGAGATTTAAGAGATCTCAAAGTACAGCTAACTGTTTCTCTTTGACAGGAATGACTTAATTGGATTGGAGCAGAGTCCCAGGATGCCACCTCAATATGTAATTCACTTTACTGGAGTAACACTCACAGATCAATTAAAGGTGTCTCTGTTGTAGACACCCTAGAAATGCAGGGGGGCTTCACAGCTGAGGCCGAAAACTTTTGGTTGGCATGTGATAGTGTAGGTAGGGTTGCCACCTTTTCAAATGCCCAAAGTGGGACATTTTTGGTGCAAACGTCAGATTTTGCAGGGCGAAACATACCCATGGTCAGTACAAAGGACAGAAGTTCACTTTTTTGCTTAAATAAAAGTTTATTCTTGTAGCATTTTAGTTGCTTATTCTGTTTCTTATAACATTTAGGTGTTTCAGATACAGAATAACTGTTTTATGCAACTAGTACATAAAATATAGGAAATAATCTTGTCCTAAAATCTCAGGACATTTGTCATTTTTACAATTTTTTTGCAGGACACAACTGCCCAAAGAGGGACTGTCCCTCACAAAGTGGGACAGGTGGTAACCCTAAGTGTAGGGTGTCCTTTTCATAATGCCAAAACAAGAACAAATGGCTTAGAAATGGATATATAGTGGTCTAGATAGCTATTAATATGGGGGTTCACAACTTTATTAAACTGACACCTCACATTTGGACTTGTACTTTTATTTTTATTAGACTGCTATCTTTAATGTAATCTGTTTAATGGAGGTTTTCTCCCTGGGCCTCCACTGAAAATGGGCTGCGTGGGCCCAGTAGACTTCCCTGGTAATCAAACTGGAAATAAATAAATATTAGGCATAACCAAAAAAAAAAAAAAAAAATCAATGCTAGACAAAGCTAACAAGCTGATGAAGCACATGACAACTGGTTTGTAGCAGAGAGTGACAATCAAAAGGAAGTAAAGCACGACTTGTATGATCAGTAATAGCATGTGTATTAGAGCATAGCTGCACGGTCTCAAGTACATTTATTATTTATTTATGCAATTATTGACACTTGATTAAAGAATATAATGTTGTATAATCTCAGTAATCCAGTCAAATGACAGATGGACCCTCATGTTTAATATCCCCATATAACAAAGTGAGAACGTAACCTTTGTATTGAAAAGAGAAGTTTTGATCTAGACAGAATGACGGGTAGTACAGTATTAAGGAATGGTTATATTGCAGTATGGTGATGCAGCGGTTAGCACTGTGGCCTCACAGCAATAGGTTCTCCTGTTCGAATCTCGGCTAGAGCACCTTCTGTGTGGAGTCTGCATGTCCTCCCCATGGTCAAGTGATGTTTAAAGACATGCAGGTAGGTGCGTGCATGAATGGGTGTGCCTTCTTTGAAGGATGGGTGTTGGGTTGGCAACTTGGCACCGTAAAAATCCACTGCCAGTCATTAGCAGACTGGAGTTCCACTGTGGCGACCCCTAACCAGGAAAAGCCGAAAGACATTGCTTTTGCTATATTGCAGCACTGACCAGCATTATTTTAGTGAAGAGATTTCCAATGTGTGCTGCGCATCTTCAGTAATGTCAGTAACACAGGGTTATCACATGTCCCACTTTATGCAGGACAGCCACTGCATGGGCAGTTTTGTCCTGTGAAAAAACATCAAAAATGTCAAATATCAGAATCAGAAATACTTTAATGATCCAACAAGAAATTGCTGAGAATGAGAATTTTAGGACAGAAATGTTTCTACATTTCCTTCAGTATATGCATAAATCCATTATAGTGTCTTTATAACATGTAAATATTATATGAAACAGCATAAATAAATCAAATAAAAAAAATGAGCTTTTATTTTAGCAGTAAACTGAAGTCCAGTCCTTTGCACTGGTTGTAGGTGTGGTTTGTCCTACAAAATCTCACATTTTCATACAAAAATCCCACTTTGGCAACAGGAGATGTGGCAGCCCTGCAGTGACACTGTATATAATTGTGCAAACGTAGTATATGAAGTCAGGACACAACACACATACAAGGAAAATGATCTATCTTGTGTTGATTTGCCATGAAGGGCAAGGTATTAGAGTATGAGGTAGTGAAGAGGGTAGGATAGTTGTCGCTGCTCTGATGTTGCCTTCTTGTGAGTAACTTGGAACAGCAACAACAGTTTGAAAAGTGTCATGTAAGACTAAGGATTGTCAGACAGGGAATTAGCCACTCATCAGGCAATACAGACAGAATGATGACAAAAGAAAACACACTGTATCATTTCAGTTACTTGTCTACAGATAACAGCAGACTCAAGTACAAATAATGCATACAGTTGTAAGGTAGAAAGAGAAATAAAACTGCTTAAGGGCATATCATACAGTGCAACCAATAAATCACCAACATATAGCATGTAGTATGTAGTATGTAGCATGTAGTATGTAGCATGTAGTATGTATAGCAGGAAATGCATGAGAGCAGCACAAAATACAATATGAAATTAAAGGAATGGATGAGTGTGTCATACCTCTCAACTGTCCAGATTTTTGCGGAATGCTCAAATTTTCATCTGTTTTTAGTCTGTTCTTCATAAAATTTGCAGTTTTCCTACAAATCAATGAAGATGAAAGTCACTAAATAATGACATATATTTGAGCTCAGACTTCTTATCCTTCAGAAAATGCATGATAACACAACTTGTGTTATTTTAGCAGCTTTCCGAGTTGATATTTCTCTTTCTACCTTACAACTGTATGCATTATTTGTACTTGATCCTGCTGTTATCTGTATACAAGTAACTGAAATTATACAGTGTTTTCTGCTTGCACCTGTCACTCCTGGGCTTTCGGATATTGGCAAAGGCTCTTGCTACCCCCATAGTGCCTTTTTTAGGCAAGGCTCAAAAGACAAACCCACCTCCATAGGTATCACAAGGGATAAGAAACTAAGAGTAATGCTACTCAACGCCAGAAGTCTAAACCTCAAGATGCACGCACTCGAAACACTCCTTAGCATGGAGAACATCGATATCTGTGCAGTAACAGAAACCTGGTTCAGAGCTCCTGAGAGCACCCCAGCACTACCAGGTTATACCTCATACCATGCTTTTCGGCCCCAAAACTTGGACCGAACCACAAAAGGAGGGGGAGTATCGATATTCATCAAAGATACCCACACCTCCAGGTTGGTGGCAAAGCACGAAGCATCAGAGACTATCCATGTGTAACTAACAGTGGGTAAAACTGCCTTCCAGTTTATAGCCTGCTACAGACCACCCTCCCAAACCCAGGAACCCCACTCGGCCTTCCTGAGAACACTGGAAAATATGAAGGTCTCTCCAAACACCATTATATTGGGCAACTTCAACTACCCAAACATAGACTGGGAGCATTACTCTAGCTCCAACACCCTAGCCCAAAGGTTCCTAGAATTTATAAACACAAATGCTATGGAACAACTTGTTACCACTCCCACAAGAGGGGAAAACATACTGGACCTGATCATCACCAACATGGGGACTCCATGCTCCAGACCAGAAGTGTATCCCTCACTGGTAAGATCAGACCATAAACTAATCTCACTGGATATTCACATCCCGACCCCATCCCCTGCCCAGAAAACCACAGTGAAAAACTTCTCTAAAGCAAATTTCACACTCCTCAAAACCGAGGTGGAATCCTTCAAAGCCCCCGGGCCTGTGGAAAATACGGCCCAGACCGCAGAATCCTTTATAAACGCATTCTATGAACACCTTCAGGAATGCATGGATCATGCGATCCCAAATAAAACCAAGACCCAATCCTCCAAAGGCAGACGTCCTGTCTGGCAGACCCCAGCCATAAACAAACTATACAATAGAAGGAGGAAGCTACTAAATGATAGAGCAAAATACCAAAAAGGGAAGGCATCACTGATCAGTATTAGCAAAAAACTACGGGCACTCATAAAATTGTCTAAGGCCAGCTTCGAGAGAAAAATTGCACAGGACACTAAGGATAATCACAAGGCTTTCTTTAGTTATGTTAGGAACCTGGGTGGTAATTCCCAGATATGCTCAGAATTAGTCCAAAATGACAAAAAATACACTGAACCCACAGACATTGCCAACATCCTAGCTGACAGGTTCAGCGCAAACTCCCCCCCCTCCCCACCAAAAGGGTAAATATCTATACCAGCAGAGTGCTGCCCCCCTGACATCTCAGATGCTCAGGTAAGAGCCGCCCTCTCCAAAGCAAAAAACACAGCATCAATGGGACCAGACGGTGTCCCGGGCTGCGTCCTACATGAACTCCAAGAAGAGCTAAACCCAAACATAAAACTAGTGTTCAATCTCAGCCTTACTACAGGATATGTGCCCAAAGAGTGGCGTACAGCAATAGTGGTCCCTCTCCATAAAGGTGGTGCCTCAACAGATCCTGGAAACTATCGCCCCATAAGCCTGACTAGCTTGGTTTGCAAAGCTATGGCAAGGATCATCATGGACCTCATAAATAAAGATATTGGGGACCTACAGACACTGGATCCTACCCAGTTTGGCTTTGTTAAGGGCAGATCCTGCCTCTTAAACCTGGTTGATTTCTTTGAAACAGTCACCAAGGCGATTGACGAGGGGAAGGTGGTCCACACAGCCTACCTGGACCTCGCAAAAGCCTTCGATACAATACCCCACTCGGGCATTATAGATAAGCTCACCAGCTTAAATATAAACCCCTATGTCACTAAATGGATAGCAAACTGGCTCAAGGACAGAACCCACATGGTTAGAATTGCTGGAGCCATGTCAGACTCCAAACCAGTTACAAGTGGTGTCCCACAAGGCTCAGTCCTGGGACCTCTCTTGTTCGGTATATATTTCTCGGAGGTACAGGCCAACACGGAAGGACTGTGGCTGACCAAGTTTGCAGATGACTACAAACTGGGCGCCATAATCGTCTCTCCAGCCGACACAAGCATCCTCCAAAAGGGCTTCATAGAAACAGACAACTGGTGCCAGAGCCATGGCCTCAAGCTAAATGCCAAAAAGTGTATAGTCATCCCCTTTGGCAAAAACAAAGTGCCCACAAATTATCACATAGGTGGTAATCCATTAAGTACAGAAGAAGTAATTAGGGACCTGGGGACCCAAGTTGATAGCAATCTCTCATTTGACAACCACGTGGCCAAAGTGGTTAGAAAAACATTTTATATAGCCCACCTAATCATGAAGGGATTCACATCTAGATCAGGGGAGGTCATCATGCCTCTTTACTCATCCCTCATCAGGCCCATAATTGAGTACAATGCCCCTTTTGGGATGTACCTTACCAGACACCTGCAGCAACTGGAAAGACCCCAAAAGTACCTCACCAAGAGGATCAAAGGGCTCAAACAGATGCCATATGCTGCCCGTTTAAAAAACTCCAGCTCTACTCAGTGGCATACCGCCTGTTCAGAGGCGATCTGTGCCTGACGTATAAAGCCATGTCCAACCCGGAATTAATGGACATGCTGCACCTCAGAAAATCCAAATCCCATCGAGCTACTCGCTCTAGAGACTTGAACCTCAGCACTGAAATAAATAGGACATGCTGGAGGGACAAATTCATAACCCAGAGGCTCCCTTCACTCTGGAATAAAATCCCAGTCCAGGTTAAGCAGAGTCCCTCATTGACTCTCTTCAAGAGGAATCTTGATGAGTGGATGGGAGATCGTAGGTTTACCCCGGGTATCACTTCTGTGTCACTGTTAGACAGAGGCACAGTATACTAACCTCGAAAAAGGGCAATGCAAAATAAATTTAAAATGGGTGGCGAAAGCCAAACACATTCTGGCTAGGCTTATAAATGCCCTAGGGCAGATAGCCTAGTATGAACCTATGAACCTATGAACCTATGTAGACTATAAAACAAAAGGAACTGAAGACTGTCTACTCATGTTTGAACCCTTTAGAAGACATATGTCTTTTTGCAGAGCTATTAGCAGGTCAGAAAACCATCACAGTTGGTTAGTATTCGGAGATCAATTTGAACATGAAAAAAGAAAGACTGTTTCTACTACTGTTTTAAACTTGCATCTTTTAGATGCTTTCTACAGAAGCTAGGGCATTTGTGTCATAGAATCATTGTACTTAGCTAGCATTTAGAATTCAGCACAAAATAAAATATGAAATGAAATTAACTGAAAACTGTGTGTTTTAACTTTGCAATGCTCAGATGCTTTCCTGCAGGGTATTAGCAAATCAGATAATAACATTCCTGAAAAGCTAGTTTCTCTGAGGATAAAAAGGACAGCTGAAACTAATGAATGACTGAGGGCTGTTGTGAGTAGAACTGCAATTTGAGAAGGAATCTGCCTAACACCTCTGAAGCTTCCTGTAAGCACCCTCCCCCAACCCCTGCAGCCAAAGTTTGGACATGCCCAGAAAGCTAGACTGAAAATGTAAACAAAGATCAGAATGAAAACAAAAAATCCCTGGGATTGTCTCTTTAAACTGGACAATTACGTGAGTGCCATTCTAAAAATATTAGGTACAGGTAAGGGCATTCTGTGAAGTCAGGGACATTTCTAAATTATTGCCAAGTAACCAGAAGGTAAAATGTCATTTTGGTCATTCATTATCAGAAACACAACACTTACATGAGCTAACTTGCTATTGAATTGCAACAGCCTTCATAAAAATATAATTTATAGAAACTGCAAATGTAAGGTACTGACAGATACAACCAGGAAATAAAAATGATAAATAAAAATATCCAAAATTGTTGTAGCCTCTGCTGTACACAAAATGACTACGAACCACAAAATCAGTCATGGCGTACTAAGGGACAAATAAAAAAAAGCACTGAAACTCGAGCTGGTGAAATTTAATTATTGAATGATTTCATTTCTTTTTGTTTAGTGTTTTCAACATTCTATCAAGAACTTCATCGCAAGTGAAGTAAATGTTGGTTCCATACTTTCTTGTGGAACACAATTTAATAAACTGTTATACACCCACCATCACAGCTTACTACGTACGTACGTATATCACATGTGTAGACTGTCATATTCCAGTGAGAAACTTAACACACATTCTTTTGCAGTAAGCTATGCAGTGTCATTTGGCACACAGTATCAGACAGATAAACTTTCACATCTGTCACCATTTCAATCATTATTTTTCCATTGATGGAAAAGCTAACATATATCCGGCCACTTTTTTATAAACAAGGAATTTTAAATATCCCTTTTTACTTGCTACATTTATCCTATAAACAAGGAATAAAAATGTTCCTTTTTATTTGCCACATTTAGCAATGTTTCACCTTAGGCTTTCACAGGCCACTTCATGAATATGTGTACCCTCAGTACTAGAGTGCTCAACATAATTTGCATTAAACACTTTAACACTCTAGCTGTGTGGGGTGGTATTCAGTCCTTTCAAACTCACGTTTGCCTGATAGTTATCTGTCACCAGTGGAATATTTGTACAGAAAAGAGCTCTGTCATATTTCAAATGGCTTACCTCAGTAACTCATTTAGTCGGCTTCCCACAGATCCGAATAGCTTTTTACTTTTAAAAAGATGAACTTAACAGTAACCTGTTATATATAGTTTTGCATTTCAAACCTTTGCTGCTTATGTAAATAAGTCAAAAGGGCTGGCAACTGCTTTAAACCCCAACTGATCTAATTGCTTTGTGTAGCTTTCAAAGGCCTGGCCAAATTGAAAGGAGGTCTGATCCCGTGTATTAGAAAACCATTTTATACAGTCTTGCAAAACACAGACAAAGCAGAATGTATTTGTGGTGGACAAATCCATGGGAAAACGTTTCCCATTCAATTTGAAATTTGCCCTTAGATGAAGTACATGCTCAGTTTCACATCCACCAAGTAAAGTGTGACTGTAGTAAAGCACCGAGGACATACAGGTACTAGATAGCAGACGTTATAAATAACTACTGTCTGTGTGTGCATGTATGTGTGTTAGATTATATGCAGACATGCCTGTAGATATATATTGCATATACAGATCAAAAATATTATATGTAATATCAAAAACAGTCTGCTTCTGAATGCAAATCTGTGTGTGTGTGTGTGTTTCTAGCTACCTCAGTGTGGCACTTGTATGTGCATATATGTCTGTTTGTTTATATGTATAATAATATATATATATATATATATATATATATATATATATACAAACACATAGAGAGAGAGGAAGAGAGAGAAAAATATAACTAATTTGCATCTTAAGTATATTGAGAACCACACATTTCCATAATGTATATAAGATATACTTCTATACATATATATGTATTTTCATGTATGTGCATATTTTATTTTCATGTATATGTACGTTGACATAATTTTGGTTTAGGTAGATAAGTTGGGTGTGGCTGTGCAAGTACATTTCTGTACATGTGTGTGCATATGTTTGTGTGTCTTGTTTGTTTATTCAAATGTGTCTGCATATGTTTGAACTAAATGCAAACCCATACAGAATTGCTACTTGCTGTGTGTGTGTCATAGGACATCAACATTGTACTCCTCTCCCTTGGAATGTGTCTGTTTTTCTGTGGCTGTGCAATCGATTGTTCCATGTTGCTGTAGCAAACTCACTGGATCTGATCCTCACTAATATGGGAATGGTGCACTCACCCTACTGTAACTTCCTACACTCCCTACTGTAATGTCTTCCCTGATAATGTCATACCACAAAATGGTCTCCTTTGAAGTAAAAAATAAAACTTGGATACACAGCTAAACCTGGAATATTCAGACACTATGCTAAGGCTAACCTCCTGGTATTACGTGATAACCTGGCAAAATTTCAAAACCCCATAAATCCTGAGAACACTGCTCCTATGCAGAACTGTTCACAGAAACTCTGTACAAGAATGTTAACAGCTACACAGAGGCAGCCGTACCCACCAGGAAGAAGTACAGAACTAACTCAAAAAACAAACCACCCTGCTGAAATCACAAAATCAATAGGCTGTATAACAGAAGGAAGAAAATCATGGCAAAAATTAGGAGGTGCAGCACCCAGGAGGATAAAAGCACTCTCATAAAACTAAACAAACATCTCAGAGGACAAATAAAATCTACCACAGCCAAATCTGAGGTGAAAGACATCCACAAGGCATTCTTTAGCTATGTCCACAACCTCAAAGGCAATATACAACGTTGTGTGCAGAGCTCATTGTAAATTGAACCTATACTGAGCCAGAAGATATAGCAAACCTACTGGCTGATAAATTCAGCTCCAACTTTACCCCTCTCTCCCCTTCAACCTTCCCTCAGGAAATACCATCTAATATAACTCCCCCTCCTATCACTAGGGAACAGGTCCTTAATGCTTTCTCTAAGACCAAGAACACTGCACCAATGGACCCAGACAATATCACAGGATGCGTTCTAAATAGCATGAAACATGACCTATCAGGCTCTCTGGAACTGCTATTTAACAATAGCCTCCAAACATGCTTCATGCCTCATGAATGGAGAACAGCAGCAGTCATCCCTCTACACAAAGGTGGGCCATCTACAGACCCTGGAAACTACAGACCCATAAGTCTCACTAGTCTTATATGTAAATCTATGGAAAGAATTATCATGGAAATGATCAATAGTGATATAGTAAAGCTCCAGACACTGGACCCAACCCAGTTTGGTTTTGTCAAGGGCAGATCATGCCTACTGAACCTGGTAGACTTCTTTGAGAAGGTCACCAAAGCAATGGATAAGAGCAAAATGGTTCACACTGCCTGCCTTGACCTGGTCAAGGCATTTGACACAATACCCGACTCGGGCATTGTTGACAAACTCAGGAGGTTAGGTACAAACTCATATGCTACCCAGTGGATAGCCAACTAGCTCACAGCAGGATCCAGGAAGTTAGCACTGGGGAGTCCACTTCAACAAAGAGGCCAGTCACAAGTAGAGTCTGTCAGGGTCCATTGACCACTCCTTTTTGGCATTTACTTCTCTGAAGTCAAGACCAATGTCAGTGGTCTCTGGCTAACTAAGTTTGCAGATGATTGTAAATTAGGAGCTGTCATTGAGTCCCACACTGACACAGATGTTCTCCAGGAGGGGCTGACACAGACAAACAACTGGTGTCAGAGACATGGACTAAAACTAAATGCCAAGAAATGCATAATAGTATCCTTTGGGAAGTCATCCACCCCTGGTAACTATCATATTGACAACACACCTCTTAGAGTTGACCCAGTAATCAGGGATTTAGGGACATGCATAGATAGTAATCTAGCATTTGACCATCATGTATCTACAGTAGTGAGGAAATATTTCAATGTTGCACAACTTATAAACAAAGGTATGGCATCTAAGTCCAATGAAGTCATTGTTCCACTGTATTCAGCATTCATCAGACCTATCATCAAGTACAGTGCCCCCTTTGGTATGTACCTAACCAGGCATATCCAACAATTGGAACATCTACAGAGGTTCCTCACTAAAAGAATACAGGGCTTAAGTAAAATGTCCTATGCAGACCATCTCAAAGCTCTATCCCTGTATTCTATCTCCTACAGGCTTTTGAGGGAAGATCTGTGCCTGACATACAGGACATTGTCAGACCCCACTCTGATGAACCTCCTGCATATCCGCAAAACAAACAGCACCAGGATTACTCATTCTAAAGACTTAATCCTTGCCTGTGATATAAATAGGACTTGCTGGATAGACAGGTATGTATCCCATAGATTACACCATCTCTGAAACAGGCTACCCATCCATGTGAAGTAGAGTTCCTCTCTAACCCAATTCAAGTGCAACTTGGACAATTGGAGGGGAAACAGGAAATTCATCTCTGGTTTGACACCTATGTCTCTGATGGATACAGGTGACCTGTAAATGGTTCATCTCCCAGGCCCCAACTTGTAAATGTTTCATCTCCCAAGCCCTTGCTTACACTTATCAAGGGTATCAGACCTTATCAGAGATTTAGGATGCATGGCCCCAGCTTGTAAATGTTTCATCCCCCAAGCCCCTGCTTACACTTGGTATGATAATTTGTCAGAGATTTGGGATGCATGGCTAGGCTTAAAAAGGTCCTTGTGATTGTTAGCCTAGTAAACACCTATGAACTTAAAGAAAAAAAAACTAATCAAGCATTTTTTACAAATTACAGCCCAATATAAATAAAGAAATGAATAAATAAACAAATATTCCTACTGCAGGTAGAAGGGGGGCAGATTTATATTGGAAGTCCCTTTCTTTGCATTACACACTGTCAATTACACTTGATTCTGCAAGGGTCTGTCAGTGCAGTGACAGTTTTAACACCTCAGCAGTACTGTGGGGTGGAGGGGACTGTCAATTCATCTTTGATTATAAAAGCAAACTCTGAACAAAGGCCTGCAATTTAGCTACTTTTCTGGCTGTAGCTGTATGACTGCTTAGTATAGTTTAAAGATAGCTCTGAGGCACATATAAATGTGGGTAATTTGAAACATATAAGAAGCAGTCCTGTTACAGAAGGTATGTAAGATGACAGTGACTCACACAAATCCCATTATATGTCAATGGCATGGAAATTCTCAACTGCTTCCTTGTATCTGGCATGAGTCATATAAAGCAGACTTGAAATGGGTTATGGGAAACTGTAAGGTTTGAGGAAGAACAAGATCATGTTGATATATCAAGCCCCTTAGCAGCTATGTTGTGGAAAACAGGTTAAAATTCAGTACAAAGCACTTAGAGTGATTTTGATGTGTTAAAATGGGCCAGGAAACAAATATAGATAAAAAATATATATATTTTTTTAGTTCTAAGGTGGAGTGTTCCTTTAAGTGCTTTTCTACAGCATGATTATGTCAAACCCAGGAAGCATCTACTTTTCTGACTGGATTTTTAATGTCCTTTGCCGCCTTCTTGGGGCAAGCATTGCAGATTTTCCAGCAGGGTAATGTCGTACAGCTGGGATGGCATGGCCTATATAACAGCCTGACAAGTCTGTTGTTAACCAGGGATAGGCCTGGTCTCCCAAATATAGTAGAATTCATGTAATACTGCCAAACCCAACTCTTGAGCCCCATCATATATTTTCTGATTGAAGTTACAGATACTTTGACAACGTTTCCCATTTGTGATGTTACAAGTATGTCCTTTAACAGTTGTTGTTAACTGAAGTGGAGCTACTGAAAAAGGGATATAATTATGTTTAGTTTTCCAGCTTCTGGTTAAGAAAATTGTACAAAATGCTGATCCAATTTCTACATCAATTGGTGGTGTTGGAGTTAATGGAATATCCCCTTCATGTGCACATACCCAATACATTTAGGATGCTATTCTGGGGTTCTCTTCTTAATTTTAACCAAATGTGTATTCCTGATTTTTGTTAAATTGTTATCTCTGATAAAAAAATGTTTAGCACTTACAGTTCTGATGGCTCCAGATGACAAGAGGAAATGCAGCAAAATGGCGATAAAAACCACAACAGTTGTTCTGGTAATAGGTCCATATGAATATCAAACAGGTAGATGCTGAAGAGGGTTTACAAAAAATTGCAAACATGGATGATATGTTGTCTTTCTGTAGTCCATACAAAATTGATTCCCAAACAAACTACATCCTGAAGTTTCTGCTGCCTGATATTCCACAAGTGACACTTGGTCTCCTGATTCACTTCTGGATCTTGAGATGAATTCCAGTCATTGTCCATCAAAGATGATGTTGCTGAATCATTAATGCTCACTTACTTCTGATTGTGACAGTGATAAAAATATTGTCAATGTTGAAGAAGAATCATTAAGTCTTATCATCAATGAAGATGACGTTGTTGAATCAATGGATTTAACGTCTGAATAGAACCATGAAAGTGTTGTTGAATCACTAGGCCTCACTTCTGGATACAATGGTTTCCTTGTTTTTTATTTTCAGCTGGTGCAGGTTGCATTTGGTTGAGCAGCACTGAAAGCAGTGATGTTGATGACATCTCATTGGCATTTGTCACTAGGGAGGTCTTTCTTGATGTGTGACACATAAATCCAAGTGGGTGATCCTTCATATCTGATGGCAGTGGCAGTGATAAGCAAAACCAAGAAGGGCCTTTTCCATATTGGTTGAAGTCAATGTTTTCTTGAGAAGGATCCAATGAAAATGGTATCTCTGGGTTGCAGATCATGTTGCAAAGCTGCAATACTACTGCATTAACTGCTGTTAAAGCCTGTACAGATCTATAGGTGCTTTTTCCTGGTTTCATAATGAGTAATGCAGGTATGTTACATGGGCTAAGAGTTGGGACAATTATTCCTTGTTGGAGCAATGCAGAAATTACATGTTAATTTCCTTTCTCTGCCTCTGTCAGCAATGGATGCTGAACTGCCATAAGGAGCAGCTTATAAGTTTTTGAAACTACCTTTATAGGTTCAGCATTTTTTTATGAGTCCTACCTTATTATCATGGGTAGTCCAAAGTTGTGGAGGGATGATCTCTAGCCCCTCCGATTCAGCTACATCAGTGGTTTGTCCTAATGTCAGTATGCAAAAAGACTATCTTTGTCTGCACAAACCAGCTGAATACAGATCCAAAGCAGAGAGTTCATTTAGAATTTTAAGAAAAACTCCATCTGGAGTATGATAGACAGTACATCACTATTTACATAATAAATCTTTATGTAAGTGTTTCCTACAATAAAGGCATGTTGCCCTTTTAACGGACCAATTTGAATAGGGATAGGCTTTGTCTCTGGATAATCCAGAGGGACTTGGAAGACTCCCACACCTTAAATCATCTTCATGGATAGTGGAAGAGATTCAGCGTTTGATGAGGTGATCACAGATGTAGTTGCTGCCATGTCAACAGGAAAGGGAAGAGAAGTGTTACATACTGTAATGTCAACAAAGGAAATAGCTGTGGTTCCTGTTCATGGCTGTCTTAATGTTGTTGTTGCCATGCTGATGGCTGCCAAGTGATACTCCAAGTGGGAGGAAGTCTTTCTGCATGTTGTGGTACTTGGACATTTGGGACATTTGTCTGCTGAAAAGATTTGGAAAATGGGCATTCATTACACTAGTGTCTATTTTGTCCCCAATCAAAACATGGTGTTGTTGGTCTTGTGGTGAGATAGGAGGGTAGATGTTTTGTTGGTATTGTCCTAGGACTTGTGGAAAGAATCTAACTCTACCTCTTCCTCCATGACTCCTTCTTCCCCACCCCCATCCTCATGAATCAGTGTTGAGTTGTTGAAAATGAACATCTAGTAATTTAATTTGTTGTTCCCTTTCCCCTGACTGAGAAATCTGCCAAGTATGTGCTTGTTTAACAATTTCATAAATACCTAAAACAGACAAATTTAAACAAACTTTTTTTAATATGTTCTTGAATTGGTGGTAATAAGCTGTCAAAGGAAAAACAACTTCAAAATGATCAACACACGGCAGGTTCAGGTTAAGGCACTTTAATCTTGCAGCAAGGAGACAAAAACGTGCTAATACAGAGTTTGTCTAACTAGAATCAGGGAGTGAAGCTATTCTTATACATTTCTTACAAGGCATTGCCTACTAAGCTGATGTAATAAATCACAAGTTCTTTCAATATTATTTCACAACAGCTGTTTGTCCATGATTTTCTGCTGGCATATCAAGTTTACAAAAAAACTTCCTAAGAAAAACAACGTGGCCTTGATGACCACCGGTCAGATATGACTTCTCACTATGCAATGTTACCATTCAAGGTACTATGGCTAATTTGAGCACAAAGCAAGTACAGATTATACTTCATTTCTTCAAGCAATCATTGTCTAACTGTATCTAGTTTTTCTGCAGCTGTGCATGTTCTCATAACATGAACAGAGCTGATTGTTCAAGTTCAGTAACATTATAGAAAACAGTATTGCTCTATTCATTAATTTCCTGACCTAGCAGATAATCACCTGCTTCTCAGTATATTTCCAAAAGGCATAAACATGAATTTTGCTGTGCTAGCAAATATTAGGTCAGAGAGCATCTTGCAATTTCAGAAAGCATACTGCAGTTTGAAAAAGCATCCTATAATTTCATACAGACTTAAGCTGTACATAAAATAGATGAAATTTGTTAACCCTTTTTAGCTTCTAATAAGCACTAAACATATACATTAATATATATTTTTCTAACATTTCCCCCCTGTTAATAGTTTTTATTCTATTTTCAAAAGCATAAACAGTTTTCTTCTTCTCCTAACCTCTTCTGTTCAATATTTGCAGTTAAGAGAGTCATTCGGTTTAAACTTATGAAAGTGTTTCACTTTTCAACAGTTCTTCAATTTCAGTACTTTGATATAAAGTCTCAGAAACTGACATGTCTATAAAATCTTTGATTAATCTTTTCATGCAGGGAATACCACAACAAACACACACTCCCAATAGGAGTAATCCCACACAAATGGCAATCAGGATGTTCATTAGGATGCTACCCCACCCCCAAACAAATTCTGGAAAAAGTCCATCAGTGGGTTTGAGCCTGGTTTGGTCATGGCTGACACTTGCTGAATCACCTCAAGATGGTCGTTTATCTCAAGCTGGTTGTTGGGAATATATGAACAGCACTCCTCTTTTACTAAAGTGCACGTACCACCTTTTGCCGCTAGGGTGAAGTCAAGAGCCATGCGGTTTTGAAGCACCACAGTTCTCATAGCGTTCAGTTTATCAGTCATTAATTCGAAAGCAGAAAAAGTTGCATTACTCATTACTTCGAGAAGTTTGCACAGTTTTCTCAGCTCCCAAATCAATTTAATTGTGCCATATGCAGGGGCTATATCTGCCCACGATATAATAGTGTCACTCAAGTCCATGTGTGTCAGTTTATCTTTGTTTTTCATGGAATTATGGTTTCTCCAGCCTGCTTCGATTCATCCCACTGGATTTTCAGGCCTTTTGATTGGATTTCCAGTTTTCTTGGTGACCTCTCTGACATTTCAAATTCTTCCCCGAGGCAAGACTGCAGTGTGTCATATGGCCGGAACCAGGTAACCCAAAAAACAACTGCCGGACCAGTTCTCAGGTAACCATTTGTATGCCTTTTTTCCCACAAACAAAATAACAATTCTCTACTTTAGTATTAATATACACTTGCCCTGCATAAAACATTTTTCTTATCAATAATAGATAATTGTTTAAAAAGAACAGGATTACGTTGTATCTCATCAATAGTTTTATGTATCGACTCAAGATATGAGTCATAGTTTGCATCACAGATATAACCTGCATTATTGGCTTTGGTATAACATTTGTAAGGAACAGTCACATTACAATTACTCCAACCTACCTGAACAGTATCATTTTTGTAAAAACACACAAATCCCTTTTGTGTAACAGGCAGGTACAATGCTATTTTGTCTTGTTATTTTACAGTTGTAGTATCAAAAATCAAATTTTCCCAGGTCTCATTGACCCCTAGGGGGAGAGCAGTCATTAATAATCCCCCATATGCTGTTGGTATAGCTGTGCAAATCCAGCAATTCGAAACATTAAAAGTTTCAGCATACACATATTTAATTGCTTGGTAAGTGTTAAAGTTCAGATGCCAGTCTATGAGTGATTCACATTTATTCAGTTCAGCTCGCGTGGCTGGAAAAAGGAAAGGCCACAACAAAAAGATTAATGTTATCAGTATGGCCAACAGAATGATCATGCAATACTTCTGAGGTTGTTCAACATTTCTATTTGCTCTGTATCTGGTCATTTTGTTCTTGTGTAACAGTAACAAGTTTTTTGTCCAGTTCAAAGTTTTTAACCAATTTACAATGTGTCAGATGAATTCAGGATGCTCGCTCTGCGATCTTGACTGCAGTGGGTGTTGACAGTAGCACTTGGTATGGCCCTTCCCACTTCAGTGTGGTCCAATTCTTCTTCTTCTTGATAACTTTCATCCAGACCCACGTGCCTGGGACTACTGCTGCTTCTGATGGTCTGGCTTGTTCTTTATCTGAAACAGAATTAACTGCAAAAGTTGTTTATTACTTAAAAGTCGTCTCATATATTCTGCAAGTGAACTGTCAGCCTCCTGGTCTGCAGGCATGAGAAGTTTCCACTGAGGTATATAATATGCCCTCCCAAACAGTATTTCATTTCCCTTTGCATTTGGAACAGTTCTCATGCTCAACAGTGCCAGAGGCAGGCAGTGCACCTAGTTCTTCTGTGTCTCACTAATCAATTTCCTAAGTTTGTTTTTCAAAACCCCATTATGCCTCTCTACTAATCCTGCGGATTGGGGGTGGTATGCACAGTGGTTCTTTAAAGAAATTCTGAAATATCGGCTCAACTGTTTTATAGTTTGATTTACAAAGTGTGTGCCATTGTCACTGTAGATCTTTTCCGGTATGCCAAATCTAGGAATAATCTCTTTAACAAGGACTTTTGCAACAGTAGCTGCATCTGGATTTTTGGTCGGAAAAGCTTCCACCCATTTGGAAAACATATCTATAATGACAAGACAATATCTTTTATTTTCACACTTGTTTAGTTCTATGAAATCCATACAGATAGTATGGAATGGGTACGGTGGTGTTGGGAAACTCCCTTGCTTAGGCTTCAATGCCCCTTGTGCATGATGCTTGTTACAAACATGGCATGCTGCACAAAAATTTTTTGTGTAGTTTGTAAATCCATATGCAGTGAGCACTCGGTTCACTAACTGTACCATCCCCCCTGTTGAGACATGGCACTGCCCATGGCTCAACAAAGCTGCATATCTAAACAAGTTAGACAGCAAAATTGGTTTTCCTTCTTTGGAGATGTACAGCCCTTTCTCAAGAATTGCTCCTCGTTTTATCCATTTCTGTTTTTCTACATTTATAGTAAGTGTCTACATTGTTTTCAACATTTCTAAATCTAAAATCTCAGAAGGTTGTAATTCCTCACTCAAAAGAAATACTTCTGAAGCTGAAGCTGCCTGCTTTGCAGCTGTATCAGCTCTCGCATTACCTTTTGAAATCCTATCCTGTTGCTTGGTATGAGCTACACATTTACAAATAGCTACTGTCTGAGGTAACTGAATAGATTCTAACAAATCTAAAATAAATTGCGCATGATTAATCGGTTTACCAGTAGATGTTATCATTCCTCTATTTTTCCACTGTTGTGCAAAAACATGTGCAGTAGAAAAAGCATACTGGCTGTCAGTAAAAATATTCACACATTTACCTTTTGCTAAGGTACAAGCCCTTGTCAAGGCAATCAATTCTGTTGATTGTGCAGATAAGTTGTGTGGTAAAGACTTTGCTTCTAAAATCTCAGTATCAGAAACTACTGCATACCCTACTAGGTTCTGTCCTGTAGGACCCCTTCTGCATGAGCCGTCCACGTAATATGTCACCTCGGCATCATCCAAGGGAACATCCGTTAGATCTTTTATAGGCAGTGTCTTTTGCTCAATCTCCTGCAGGCAGCAGTGTGGTGTGCCATCCGCAGGGGTCGGGAGCAAGGTAGACGGGTTTAAAGTTGTACATCGTTCAATTGTCATATGAGGTTGGCTCAAGAGTATAGTCATACAGGAAAGATGTCTAGCAGGAGAAAGATATGCTACTTTTTCTTGCAGTAAAATAATTGCGACTGCATGAGGCACTCTCAATGTGAGAGGGTGGAACAACACTACTGAGGCCGAAGCCTGTACTGCCATTGCAGCTGCAACTACTGCTTGTACACAGTGGGGCAGGGATTGCGCCACTGGGTCCAGCTGTGATGAATAATAAGCTATGGGGCATTGCTTATCCCCATGTTGCTGTGTTAACACTGATGTCATGTAACCTTGCTTACAATCTACAGTTTGGAAAAAACGTTTATGATAGTTTGGTAATCCTAAAACTAATGAGGATGCTATCAGTTGTTTCAGTTTGCAGAAAGCTGATTCTGCTTCTGGTGTCCATTGTAATAAATCTTGTGCTGCCATAGGCTTCTTGTATATCAAGTTGGTCAGTGGAGCAGACTCCAAGGCATAGTTTGGAATCCAACTCCGACAGAAGTTAGTTGTGCCCAGGAAGGACATCATTTCCTTCTTGGTAGTCGGTTTGGGTGCTTGTAACATTGCTATTTTCCTATCTTCATCTAATGTTCTGCCTTCTTTGGATATTACATATCCCAGGTATTTAACCTACTTTCTCCAAAGCTGCAATTTGTTTCTGTTTTCTTTATGTCCTTGAGTGGCTAAAAATTGTAGTAATGCTATGGTATCTTCCCTGCATTCTTGCTGGGTGGGGGCTGCCAGCAGGATGTCGTCTACATAAAGTAAAATTTGTCTGCCTCTTGGTGCTTGCCATCTCTTGTGTAAATATTGTTGGGCTTTCACAATACCCCTGTGGTAGTCGCGTATATGTATACCTTTTCCCCTGAAATGTGAATGCAAACCAGTGTTGGCTGTCAGGGTGTATCGGTATCGAAAAGAACGCATTGCTAATATCTACCACAGAAAAATACTTTTGTTTAGGCTTCAAATCATTTAATAGGGTGTGTGGATCTGGCACCGTAGGTGCTCTAGGTATTACTGCATCATTTACAGCTTGTAAGTCTTGGACCATACGCCATTCTCCGTTTGCTTTCCTGATAGGAAATAAGGGTGTGTTACATGGTGAATCAGGAGATTCTATCAGTACTCCTTCCTTAAGTAAATATGCTATTATAGGTTTGATTCCCACTTCTGCATCCTTTCTTAAGGGATACTGTCTCTTTTGAGGTCTGAATGCTGATTTTGGCATAATAGTAACTGGTCCTGCTGTACGAATTAGTCCTACATCTGATTTCCCTGTTGACCAGAGAGTTTCTGGTATGCTCCGTAAAGCTTTTTCTTCCTCTTCTAGTAAGAGTGCTAATCAGCTGTCCTCGCTAGACTGCAAGTGTACAGCTGGGTGTGTCTGCGTTATCCACCTTAACTTCTGCTTTCGTACTCCCTGTTCTGACAATTCTAACTCTGTTTGTTTTTCCCACTTTGTGACTTTTTTTTCCAAGATCTGTCCATTTCACATTCTTGTCCTTAGTTAAACTAACATGTGGTAATCAATTAGATTTATAGAGTGCAAAGAATTCCTGGAGCAATGAACAGCTAACTACACTGTTCCCTTCTGTGTCCCAGTACAGATTACGTAATACTAATCTATTTGCATGGTTTTTAAACAGTTCTTGCTCATATTCCTTATCAGGTCCTGGTGTGCTACAATAATACGGAGTACAGTGCAACAAATGTTGTTTATCAGTGTCAAGGGAGGGGGACTTACTGATGGCTACATTCATCAGTTCTTCGGTTACTGCCCCTGGACCAGTCGTGACTAAGTCCTGGCTGTACTAATAATAAAATGTTTCACCCTCCGGTCGCACCACAAAAGTATCCATTTGTCGTTGTGCTTCCATACCCTGCATAGTCGGTACTACTGCTATGCCAAATATCTGCATAAGATCTCTGCCCAAAAGGTTCACTGGGCATTTTGCAGAAATAACAATTTTGCTTTTCTGGGTCATCCCTGAAACAGGGTCAGTTATTGCTATGTTATGGGAGAGTGGCTCCCGATATAGCTGTCCATTGGCTGCTTTCACTAATATGTAATCAAGTGATTCCGAATTTTCTGGTAGTTTGGAAGGATGTATCAGGGTTTGTGAAGCCCCTGAGTCACACAGGAATTTAACTTCCCTCCCCTCTACCAGAAGTGTAACTTCCGGTTTTGTGTCTGCTAAATAGAGCTCTAGGCTTAATAATGCGAAGTCCAAAATTTCACTTTCTTCACCATCAGTGATTTCTTGTACTTCCTCTATTTCTTCTATCACATCCTCTATTCCCTCTATCACATTTGCATTTGTCTTTTCTCAGTTACTCCCTTCTAGTGATTCTTGACTGTCATATAGTCAGTCCTCACCCTCCTTATCTTCAATGGCTACCTTCTTATTTTGCTTACAATCCCTTGCTAAATGTCCCTTCTTTCTGCACTTAAAACATTCACCCCTTTTCTTTCTCTCTTCAAACTCTTCTGATCATTTATCAGATTGTTTGTTTCCCTGGGCATTTTTCTTGCCCTTTTTTCCAGACTGTACTACATAAACTTCTGCTCCATCTTCTACAGAAAATACTTGGGCTTTCTTTTTCTTTTTACTGTTAAAATGCCTTTCGGCATGTCTAGCATATTCAAGTAGTGACTGTAATCTACTCGTACGATGGTCTACCATGTGCTTTGTAATAAAGCTGCTTATAGGCAAAATACTGCCTTTTAAAAATGCATTCCTTAATTGGTGCTCATATGGGGAATCATGTGTTCGGTCTTCAGGTACCTGCATTCCACAATGGTTGTTGAAACACTCTAATAATCTAGCATAATATCTGTCAACAGTTTCACCTTCCTGTTGAATACATTGATTAATGCAACTCCAGTCTGCCCTAGGCTTCCACTTCTCAGAGATTCGGTCTGTTAGACCTTTCACTCTGTTATCCAGTTCTGCGTTGCTATGTGGGAGTGGCTTATGTTCTGCGTCACGGGGATTTCAGTTGCCACTGATCATGTGCCAGTCTGGACCTACGATTTGTCTAACTACTTTTTCTACTTCTTCTCCATTTAAATGATAACTTAACCTCAAGCCCTGTAAGTCTTCTAAGAATTTTCTAAAATTAACCTTTGGATGGGGAATTCCCTCTGTGGCTTTCCGGATATCTTCCGGTGTCCATGGTCTATATACTAGGAGAGTTGAGTCCTGTTCTGCCTGTCCTGCCTGAGAATTTGGTACTTCTATGAGCGGACATATCTCTTCTTCACTCATAGCTCGTGAATTTTTGTTTATTTCATATAACTCAGTATCTCCTCTTAAGTTATGTGTTTGAGACCTAGTCTCGATGGGATCTCTAACATACGGTTTTGGCTTTGCGGTAACAGCCGGGTATAGCGGAGGTGGACCAGCTTGTCCACTTGCTTCATATTCTGGTGCGGGAAGCAGAGGGGGCGGAGGGGCTGATGCTATTACCAAATTATTGTCTTCTTTATCTAAAAACATAGCTTTTGAATTATTACTTTTTTGTTCCCTATAGTTTGCTTCCTCAATCCACCTGTGTGCCTGAGGAATACCCAATTGACGTTGCTTTTTACCTGACCTTTTGGGTCGGTTTTAAGCTGTTTGATGAGTTTAATAAGTGAGGATTTTTCTAATTTGCCATTAAATTCATATTTATTAACCCATTTTGTATAGTATCTAACATTGTCGGCACGCTGTAGTTGCAAATATTTTGCATCTTCGGTCAGAGGTGGGTTTTGGGAACTTTTTGTTCACTTATTACCCATATTGTTCTGACTGTTAAAAAAAATGTTACGTAACCCTTCTTATTTTAATGTGGTACACGATTTTCTGTTTCACAGTTTATCTAGAATAACTGCCTTACCTATTCTGTTTCCCTGATCTATGACAAGACTGCAATCTTTCTGTCCCTGATTTGTACAAAATAAATATCCTGACAAATGATTCAAATCAAGTCCCCAAATTAAGTCCCTGATCTAAAACAGAAAAAAGGTAAATCTCACCTTACCTGAGCCTCCGTGATTGACCGTCTCTGGTTCGTATGCTAACTCGTCCTCCAGTCGCAGATCAGAAAAGTGTCTGGCCTCTTTTGAACAATTCAGTCGGAGGTCTTTCAAAGCAGAAGAACCAATGTGGTCTCTTCCCCGTACGGTTTCATGCCACCTGGCCCATCTGACCTGAGGCAAAGTGAGAGTTTCCGGTCTGAAGGACCAATCTGTCAAAGGAAAAACAACTTCAAAATGATCAACACACGGCAGGTTCAGGTTAAGGCACTTTAATCTTGCAGCAAGGAGACAAAAACATGCTAATACAGAGTTTGTCTAACTAGAATCAGGAAGTGAAGCTATTCTTATACATTTCTTACAAGGCATTGCCTACTAAGCTGACGTAATAAATCACAAGTTCTTTCAATATTATTTCACAGCAGCTGTTTGTCCATGATTTTCTGCTGGCATATCAAGCTTACAAAAAACTTCCTAAGAAAAACAACGTGGCCTTGATGACCACCGGTCAGATATGACTTTTCACTATGCAATGTTACCATTCAAGGTACTATGGCTAATTTGAGTACAAAGCAAGTACAGATTATACTTCATTTCTTCAAGCAATCATTGTCTAACTGTATCTAGTTTTTCTGCAGCTGTGCATGTTCTCATAACACGAACAGAGCTGATTGTTCAAGTTCAGTAACATTATAGAAAACAGTATTGTTCTATTCATTAATTTCCTGACCTAGCAGATAATCACCTGCTTCTCAGTATGTTTCCAAAAGGCATAAACATGAATTTTGCTGTGCTAGCAAATACTAGGTCAGAGAGCATCTTGCAATTTCAGAAAGCATACTGCAGTTTGAAAAAGCATCTTATAATTTCATACAGAATTAAGCTGTACATTAAATGTGTTAACCCTTTTTAGCTTCTAATAAGCATTAAACATATACATTAATACATATTTTTCTAACATAAGCCTTCTACAAAGTCTGCTAACAATCCACTGGCTGCGGCTCCTTCTGTAGGTTATGGGTTTCCTGAAAAGGTTTTGAGTGCATCTATCATGCACTGTAGATATGCATCAATAGATTCATTTTCTTTTTTGGACAATTGCCTTAATTCTAGTTCATTTATGTGTTGGGAGGCGTGCTATAGTAATTGCTTCCAGTACATTCTCTCTGGCAGTCACAGAACCATCATTTGTATGTTTTGAAATGTTGTTGCCCATGGCTGGTTTATCCCATATTTTCCTGAAAATGTCAGGATTTGTTAAAGCATTCAAAACTGTTCCTAAATCCTTGATAGTAGGGTTTTGCAACTGTACATGTCCTTCTAATATTTTGGCATATTTAGCCAAATGTGTTTGAGTCAGAGGTGGAGAGTCTACAATACTTTAGAAATCTACTGTGGTCCATAGGAATACTACTCTTACAATACATTCAGCATCACAGTCCTGAGCAGCTGCAGGATTAGGTAACTCCCTCACGGGATGAATTTGAGTGGTAGATGGTATATGAGCAGGACCATCTGTAACAGTGGAATAGTCAGAATCTGATGCTTTCTCTATACTTTGTGTAGAAGGTGGATTCCACTGGCATTCCTCTCCATCAGTGATTATTGGAAACTGTGTAACTAACTTTTTAATTATTTTAAAGTGTTTATCTTTGGAGGAGCACTTTTGTTACAGAATCTTTTTAATTTACCTGTGTTCTTTGCATTAAATGCTTGCTTGTGTTTATGGTATGTTCACCCTAATTGGCTATTCTCATAAGCATTTGATCAGAGGGTGAAATGTCAGATTGCTGCTGTTGTCAAAATCTAGTATTGTAAACTGATCTGTGGAGATGGGCAGAAGTACTGGAAGTAATTTGGAATGCATCATGGGAAATAGTAGGTGGATTATCAGCAATTCACTCCTCCACCCACTCTGTCAAAGAGGGAGGGCTGTCTACCTCATATGAAGCAGAATGATCATATGGTGGAGGGAGGAGAAGGAATCAGAGGCCAGTCATCATCAAAAGACTCAGGCTGATTAATCTTTAATTTCTCTAACTGTTGCATGGGGACAGAGACCCCAGGTACCATGGGAATTTTCTTCCATGAAGTTTTGCAGTGTATTTGCTGTCCTAGTAGCTGCCTGCAGCTGTATTTTTAGTTTAGCTGAATTATATTTTAGACTCCCCTTTCCGTATTTTTAGATTGTTCTCACCAGTCATTAAAAGCTGACCAACAAGTGGTAGGTACCTTATTTCCTGTTTCAGTTTCTTTGTAAGATGTCCTAAAATGACCTTATCAAAAATTCCTCCCTTGGAGAACTACAGTGCACTATCATTTTTAATGAGTTCTGACCATTCTGTTAAATAATTACAACTGTCTTGAGCATATTTATTTAACATATATCTGGCTGGATTTCCAATTTCCAGCTCTTTTAATAGATCTACATGCACCCATTGTGTTTTAATACAATGTTATTACTTATTTTAATATTTGTTAACCGGGAATGTCTGACTTGGAACAAAGCCAATTTTCAGCAGAGGCCCAAGGAGAAATGCTCCATACACATGTCTTTGTAACATGGGAGGAAATCGGAGGACCCAGAAGAAACCCAATGAACACGTGCAGACTCCGCACAGAAGGCACCCCAGCCGAGACTCGAACCGGAGAACCTCTTGCTGTGAGGTGACAATGCTACTGCTGAACCACTGCACAGTCCACTTCACCATCCACTTCACATACCTAAAAAAATGTCTTCAACTATGATTAAAAACCCACTCTCACACCGCTAAAGAAATCTTTTTCCTTATTATTGTGTTTTGATTAAACACCACTGTCATATGTTTTAAGGAAATGTTTCCCCTGTTATTTTATGATCAGACACCGCTTTCATATGTTCAAGGAAACTTTGTCCTTCTTATTTTAATTAGACACCACTGTCATGCAATTTAACCTGCTCTCATAAAATTTTACCCCGTTTCATACAATTTTATCTATTGCAAAAATTATTAGCAAAAACGTATGTGTAGAGATCTCAAACTCTGCTAGAGGTATTAAATATAATTGTCTGTTGGCACGCCAGAAATTCCCCAGACAGAAAACCTGTCAGGAATAGGCCCAGAGCTGATTTTTGCCTCATCAACTCACAAACATCCCAAAAGATCCAAGACATACCCCAGGATTTAATAAAATCCATGTAGGCACCGTGTAGAGCCTACACGGAATGTTACTGTGCTGTGTACACATGTCCCCCTCAGCATATTGCCATGCATATTAATGATAGCATGTTGTCGAGGGAGAGCCGTGGAACACAATTATTGAATTAGTGCAGGGACTGGTATAGTTATAACCATGTCCACAAAGGAGTAAAAGACTCCCAGCGCTGTCCTAGTGTTTTACTTTCATCTAATTTTTAAGAAAAAAAAAACATGTTTGCATGGTGCGCCACAGAGAGCAGCAACACTAAGCAGGGACCAGACACCTCCCAGACATCTAAAAATAGAAACTGGATTAATTAATTATTTAAATGTGATGTTTAAGCATATTTGCATGGCATGACACACAGCACTGCTTATAAGTAGTTCAGTGGTATATTTATTTACCAGGAAAGTCTGACTTGGAACAAAGCCAATTTTTAGTAGAGGCCTGGAGAGAAATGCTCCAGACACATGTTTTTGTAACGTGGGAGGAAACTGGAGAATCCAGAGGAAACCAACACAAAGCAGGGAGGACATGCATACTCAGCACAGAAGACACCCCAGCTGAGAATTGAATGAGAGAACTTCTTGCTCCGAGGCAATGATGCTACCTCTGCACCACTGCACCATGAAAGTATAACAGGTTTCTTAATATCCACGTTGCTGAATGGATAGAGTGATGGCATTATGTGCAGCATACCTACTATCTTCATTATGCTTGAATTTCATGCATGTGTGTTCTACTGTCACTGCAGTCTAGAAAAGCACTGTAGTAGTACTGCCAACTCATAGTTTGGTTCCAGGTAAGCTCTAAGCAAATATCAGTCAGTCACTAATCAGCAGTGACTCAGTAGCTCAGTTTATTAAATGCTCTGTATATAGTACATTTTGTCACACACAGACTAGGGTTCGAATCCACTGCTATGTAGCACTAAATATTACAGTAGCAGTCATGTAATGCTCACAAATTCTGTCTCTCCACAGGAAGTACAGGTAAATGGTGAGGTAGCCCATATTATCATAGCTCTCAACCTTCTATCTCTAAAATGAGGAATACTAGCCCTCAAAATGTGGAACACATACTAATGGCTAACTAACAACTTCAAATAGGAAGGTCATATGAAGGTTAAAATATGCTGGTTTTACTTATAAATAAGATATTTTAATGAATTAATATGATTCATTTCTGTTTACCATGAATTTCACTTAAAAATTCCTAACACTGAATGTGTGACAGGCCCTTTCGATGTGGAACTTTGAGGAACATAAACTTTCTTAGACCCCAAATGAGGTACGTTCCTGGTAATGAGGTATACTTGAGAGGTATGCATATTATGAATAGATAATTGTGTGTTTAGATTTCACAGACTGTTAAAATCATTAGCAAGAATTTGTAAAATCAGCAATGTGCAGTCATAAATAATATGTGTAATCCTGGCATGACTGTATGCCTGGAGTGTCTGTTTAAAGTTGCTGCAGTCAATTAATGCAGTCTATGCAGATGTCCCCTTCAGTCACTATTATTGGGATCTATTTTCATGCCTGCCAACCAAGGCATGACTACTGTTTAGTGTCTGTACTGTACACATACATGTCTCTCAAGTGTCACAATTACATGTTATGTAATTAATACTGCGTAAACTGCCTGTTACAGGAATACCATGGAAATAAGTACCTAGATTGCAAAGTATCACCATATCAGCCCACAGAACACCTTGGTGGTTATATAGGTCCACCTGATGTGCAAGTGTTCTGTGCAGGTGTGTACTCGCAGTTGTTACTGTTTGGCCCATAGTATCCCATGCAAATAGCTTGAGAGGTATGTACGTGCTGCATCAGCTATAGGAGACTTGTACTTAGTGTACACATTAAGGAAATACAGACCCATAGAGTAGATAGCAGTATTGTTGGCAAGGAAGTGGTACTAATGGACTGTTTTTCTCTCTCTCCCCATCCCTTATTTTCATTTATTTATTAGTTCATATGGTTTACTATTAACATACGTTGTTACATTACCTGTTTTATGGGACATGTGCTTTATTATTGTTACGTATTATAATGGTTGCATATTAACATATCTTGTTAAATTATCTATTTTGTTGGCCTTATGCTGTAACTGTTACTGGCATGCTGTTATACTGACTCTTCTGTTATTTTTTGTTGTGTTTCACATAATATGCTTCTTCTTCTTTCGGCTGTTCCCGTTAGGGGTCGCCACAGTGGATCTTCTGTTTCCATTTCTTCCTGTCCTCTGCATCATGCTCTTTCACACCAACCGCCTGCATGTCCTCTCTCATCACATCCATAAACCTTATCTTAGGCCTTCCTCTTTTCCTCTTACCTGGCAGCTCCATCCTTAGCATCCTTTTCCCAATATACCCAGCATCCCTCCTCAGCACGTCCAGACCAACGCAATCTTGCCTCTCTTGCTTTGTCTCCAAACTGTCCAACCTGAGCTGACCCTCTAATATACTGATTCCTAATCCTGTCCATCCTAGTCACACCCAGTGCAAGTCTTAACATCTTTAACTCTGCCACATCCAGCTCTGACTCCTGCCTTTTCATCAATGCCACCGCCTACAACCCATATAACATAGCTGGTCTCACTACCCTCTTGTAGACCTTCCCTTTCACTCTTACTGGTACCCGTCTGTCACAAATCACTCCTGACACTCTTCTCTACCCATTCCACCCTGCCTGTACTCTCTTCTTCACATAATATGCATTGATATTTAATTGGGTTATTTCTAATGTTCTGCCATGCTGTTATTACTAACAATGTTTTGTTGATAACTAACCTATATTTATTGCTATACCTCCATTACCAGAGCATGTCAGGGTAGGTTGGTTACTAGTGATCCACCTACCTTGCCTCAACTGGCCATGGCACCAGGTCCTGACATATCTGGGACCCAAGCCAGTGCTGCCCCCCTCCGCTGCTCCTGCACCACCTGCGGCATCGGGTGGAACTGCCTCAGGGGACGGGGCCCGGCCTCTCCCTGGGAGCAATGGCAGAGGGGCTGCAGTCAGCCAGGATCAACTGCTGATCATGGTGTGCAGGATTGTTCACTGGAGCTATGAATGCTGCCTGCACCAGACTGAGAGCACATTGGCTGACCTGGTGGAGCAGGCTCACCCTGGCACCCAGTTTTCAGCACAGCCACCCTTGGGGCAGTGAAGGAGCAGTGCTGACAGTCCCATGGGTGGGGACATGAGTCACACTGCTGCTGTCTGGAGGTACGTGTGACTTGGATCTACAACAGCCTCCCCATCCAAGGTGTTTACCCCCATCATGTGTCACACCCCACCCTATCTGCTGTCTTGTCTGTCTGCAAATGCATCCTCTCCTACCCAACTTACCTCCCCACACATACCTATGTTCCTTCCCCTACATTCCACTCTCACCTTAAAACAGAATGGGTAAAAAAAAAATTGCCCCATACATAGCTATGCATTTCATGCACATGTCCACTGAACACCACTAATTTGGTCTAATTGGCTTGATACCCCAGTTATGTTGTCCTCACCTTCCTCTGGGGTTTGAGAGTCCAAATTCATATACAAAATCTGTCAAAATACACAACTGTTGTTGTACAAGATATGGATAGCTATGGTTCTTTCCTACACCCTTCCTGTACATTCCTAACTGCCTTTCACTATGTTTTTCCTACTGCTTGCCCCCATTTTACCACTTTCCTATCACCCCTCTTTTTCTTTTCCTTATATTTTTTAGCACAGGTTTGCATGGATTTGCGCGGTGTGGGACTGCATGGCACTTTGCTTAGCTAAGCTTAAATGAGCTTTAATGATTAAATGTGTTTATTACATTGCTAATTGCTAGACACATACAAAATAAACACCTCTGCCATGTTTCAAACCTGGGCCTTTCTCACCTCCAGCACACTGCATTAACCCACCACACCATGCAGATTTTAATTAAAACATGTGTTTTCATCAAAACATAGTGATTGCCACTTACAGTCATTAGGCATGTCTTAGCAGAGCTGTGCGCTGCACCGTACCATGCAAATTGGAATTAAACCTAATGAAAAAAGTAGGAATGTACCTTGGACCCTGGTGCAGTACTACACTAGTAGACAGTTAAAGAAATAATAATGGAAGTTAGGGAGGCCTGTGATAGCAGGTAAATGTGCCCTTTTATCAGCAACATGTTTAAACACACCTGCTAAGGCATTAATAACAAAATTCATATGCTCAACTAGGACCCTGGTGCAAAATACAGCCTTTGAAAGCCATGCACATACTGATGGATGCAGACAATATGTATCACAGCCTGCATTTCTGCACATATATCTTGGAAATACATTGACTGTGGTACTGACTCAGTAGCTCAGTCTGTTAAATGCCTTGCATGCAGTGCATTGTACTACACACAGTCCTGGGTCCAAATCCAGTGTTGTGTTGCACTCAATTACATTATTGTGAAGACAGCAAGTAATGACTGAGGCATGCAATCTTAATCCCCACAGGTTACTGCTAATTAATTAACTGCTACCCAGTTTTGCAAGTCAAAGCCCTGCAGGTAGGGACACACTGAATATATGCATAGAGCCTAACTATATGTCGCCTACTACTCTGTTATTGACAGTGTTGCATAACAGATGTACCTTAAGCACGTCTTGATTGGACTGTAAACGGTACCCTTACCCTGGCTCTGCTGCAACAGCAGGGCTGACACAGCTTACACAGTTACACATACAGCTTGCTGTCCTCCAAAATGTTCACACACACACCCATATGTTTTAGACTGCAGCAGCAGCTGCAGCCTGTAGCATGCACAGGTGTTTGTAAAGGTAGCTGCTACAGACCTACCATACCTCCCAACCCCCTAGAACAAGGGATTCGGACACAGCCATACATAATGGGGGGGGGGGCAAAGGCCCAGAGATAGACATGTTTAACAGTTTGCTTCTACAAAAATAGTAAGTTGATAGAATAACAGCTATTGCATTAGCATGCATATTCTGATGAATATGAAGTGTGATACTCACATATGTCTCCTTTCTTACTGACCTCAACCCACAATGATTGCCAGTGAACTGCCAGATGTCTGCAATGCCATGGGACACTGACCACACATATGAGGTGAAACTGTGGACATACTTCATAAATCTCTACAGTGGACAGTGTTTGCACCTACCCTCTGCGATGCTGTAGTCTCCACACCTCAATAATGTCCATCTCAAAAACTAAGACAGGGGCCAAGACCTACATGAAGGCCTTATATATTGCAGTGTGGTGGCATGACATTGGCTAAGGATAGTGCAATACAGCTGATTTGGCTGCAATTATCAATTCTGAGGCACAGACTGGTGCAGAGGCAAATACCTGCTAATGAGCAGTGCCTTAAAAAAGCAAGCAACTCGTTATGGTGGAGCAGGTCTGTATGAGACTTAACTCACACAGAGAGTGTATTACCAAAAGATTTCCAGAAGCAAAATTCAACAAATGAGTACTGCACTCTACCAAGTATATACTAGATTTCTTCATATAACATGATGCAGATGGGAGGATGGAGTTATGGGGAATAGGGATTACATCAGTAAGCCTGATCCATGGTAATGACATGTCAGTGATACTCTGCTGTCTTACACCTACAGACATGCCTCTCAGCTGTCCCTGATTTAAATCACATCTTAGCTCTGTCCTTGTCAATAGGAAAGCTAGTGGATTACACATAACACATTGTGACAATATATATATAAGGGTGTACACTCCTGTAACATCAAATGATGTACTGTAATTCACCTCCGCTCATTCTATCCATGTCTCACATAATTAGTTATAACATTGTTAAACTGTCCCTGAATGTCCCTGATGTACTCTGGCTAAGTCCTTGTCTCTGTTGGCATTTGTACCTGTTTGGTTGAGAGCTATGCCTAACATACCTATCAACCTCTTACAGCAAGATATCAGGACAAAGCCATAATTAATGGGGGGACAAAGGCCGAAACCCAGCAACAGTGTGTAAATATTGCCTGTACAAAGTAATAACGTGAATAGAATAACACATATAACAGTAGTATAACTGTTTTCTGAAGGGTATGATGTGTGAAATTCAGATGTCTGGCTTAACTTTCTGACATCAACCATCAGTGATTGGTCAACCATTTGTCAGAAATCCTCATGTTTGTGTGAAATTGACCAAAACTATGAGGCAAACATCTTGACATTCTGCAAACATCTGTGTACTGGAGAGGTATGATCCCTGCAGGGAACATATACTACAGCAGGTTTGCATTGTTGTTTGTCATTGTGGCACACTGATGTTGCTGGACTGTACGCATACAGTGGTTGTAATATGACACTGCTATTTGTCAGGCAGTGGCCATATGACATATTAATGGGAGTTTGCCCGTAGGGGACACACCACAGTAGACTGCAGTTCTGGGTGTAGGAACATACAACAGAATCTTGTCATGGCACAGGGACATACCCCTGGTGGTATCCACACATGTAGTGTGTTGCCAGACTCTGGGGTATGACGTGTGGGGGAGCAGTGGATAGTGCAGGCCATTATGGGCATGCTGGATCTGTACATAGTGGACATCCACATATCTGGTCCTGTAATGTGTTCCCCTTTTCTTGCCTTTTAGGAACCATGTACTGCCAAAGACATTTCCCCTTCTCAGATGTGGAGCATGACATAATACTGGATGGACTGAGATGGCACCATCAGATCCTGTTGTCCAGGGGGAGGCATAATCAGGAACAGTGGGCAGCATTGTGGGCAGACCTTGTGCTGGATGTCAATCAGATTAGCCAACAGGCAGGAACTATGAGTAGGTCTGACACCGGGCCCCAGTCATGATGAATGCTGCACAAGAAAGGGCATCTGCTGTTGTCAGGGATCATGCCACCACTGGTGGAGGGCCTGCAATGGAACAACCATTCTTGGCCACAGAAAAAGTCCTGGTGAACCTAGTTACACCTGACAGCTTCCAGACATTCATCACACCATACATCGTGGAGGTGGGTGCCACAGTGTCATAGCAGAGGAGTGTCCAGGTAAGCTTACTGTATTCACCAGTGTAATACTGTGTCAGTCATTGAGGCAAGGTGTATATACCAGTACATGGGTGCCAGGTCTATCTGCACTGGGGGGGATTGGGGTTTATGCTCAGTTGTGCACACATAATCAGAATGTCAGCAATATAGCCATTATCACAATAGCTACTGTAAATGTGGATAAATGCACATATTACGTTGAAGTGCTGCAACATTTGGTAGTGCTGACAACACCTCTCCCTCACCTTTTCATAGGTCTGTCAGATGTGACCCAAGTCCATGGTTCTGTACCTTTTAAGTGCAATACTGTTGTTTAACAGATCATATATACCCTATAAAAGTTAAGGGTTGCCATATTGCCCTATGTACACACACTGTGTTTAGCCAGAGTTGATTATTTTTATGTTCTGTTCTGGAACAGTTAACCACATTTCATAGACTGGGCAATCACAAGTGTGTATTCGAACTGACTTTAACACATTTGCACTTATAGCTATGAGCAACTACACAGACTGGTTTACATGAGGCAATTACTCAAAATGCCTGTTCAATCACAAAAGGGAGATGGCACATACCTGAGGCAGTGACACTAGTACTGACATATCATTCCCAAGATAGGTGTACTGGGTTTTATATGTAGTTCTATCATGTATACTGTCGTACTGCATATCTTAGAGGTGTATTGTACTGGTAACTTTAACTGGTTGTAGCTGATTTACATGTTATAAAGGGCTTGACTTGTCTGTGTATGTTGTTGTGAGGTTGTCTGTTGTGCATGGGAGCAGAGATGAGAAGATGTGGGACTGGTAATGCAGTTGTGGATCCTCATTTGTATGAGTCTGTGTGGATTACCATACATAATATTGCAGGTAGTAATGTACTGCTTTTGTCTTGCTTTTCACAGGTGAACAGGGGGGTTGGAGTCTCTCACCCTCACAACCTGATGTCAGTGTCTCATCAGAGTCTGATGATGATGGTGGCCAAATTAAGGCATGGATGGGGTAGTCAGGGGCTAAATCTGTCCCAGACATTGACATCCATCTTCTGCCCCATTGTCACCACACAAGGTCAATATCCCCACACATACCCAGTCCCCAGAAGCCACAAATATTAGACAGTCAGAGGGTGGTGACATTGAACAGGACAGTGTGACAATGATGGCATCAGTGAGTGTAGACACTGGCCATAGCCAGAAACCTGGTGAGGTCCCACACAGGCAGATTGACAGGGGTGCTTGTAGGAGGACTGCTGTCCATCCACCTGTTGCAGATGTCACATCATAGGTCACTTGGCACATGTTTTGGGCCATCATGGAGGCACAGGCATGTTCTGAATGCAACACCAGATGGATGCTTAGGGTTATGGATGCAGCACAGGCTGACATCCGTGACTGCCTCCACTGCAGTGGGGACACTCTGGATCAGTTCACTGATACAGTAGACAGACGGTGGGCTGAGACAGTGTCTATTATGGACTGCACATTGTCTGTGCTGGAATATCTGGTTGGAGCTGGGTGTCAGACACTTGGACGTATGTCAGCAACACCATCTGCTGAGAGTCCACGTGGACATGCACAGTCAGTCTTCTGTAGTGGGAGTACCTCCAGCACTACAGATGGAAGTGTGCTGTCCACACCACAATGTGGCAGGCCATGGGCACATGGTCCTGGGTGGTCCCATGGGGGACACAGCTCCAGCAGATAGCAGTCACCATCAGGTACTAGCACCACATCTGACCTTGAGCATGGTGGTGCCAGTGCTACTCCTGACAGAGCCAGTACCCGTGTTCATGGCCAGTGACGGTGAACTGTCCACTCTGCCATGTACGGATACACATGTGTAGGGCTAGCACTGGGCTTGACTGTGTACATGCACACACTCAAACACCACTGTCACATGCAGGCCACCTACAGACACACACAGCACCTCTCCATGGTCCATCTAACCCACATCCTTTACTGACTAACACACATGCTGTCAACCGTTTGGCACAGCCTAGGCCTCTGTTATCCCCACACCACACCCTCCGCATGTGATGATACCTGTGCCACATCCCTGCCATCCATGCCATCAATGCAGGGGCATGCAAATATGTGTCTAATACAAAGGGTGAATATATTACTTAACATGTGCTTGTGTAGTGCAGTTTTGTTTTGCCGTGCCACTTGCTGTGGTTGACAACAGGTACTGAATGCTGGCATGTGTCATGACTATATATATCAAACTTTGTGTATCTTTGTTGCATGCTGTTATACTGGTGGTAGTGTTACAGGATGACAGGTGTGTCATAGACCTGTGTATGTTTCTGTTCCAGGAGTCTGAGGGGATAAACTATGGACACATTGTGGCAATACAGCAGCACAGGATGGCATGGCAGCACAGCAGAAATATGGCATCATCAAGTTACGTCAGTATACGTGCAGGCTTCCTAGGTGTATATGTGTAGAACAGTCTATCAGGGACAATGGGGGCTGTTAGCGTAATCATGTATTCATACATTGTGATACGGTCTGCTACGCTAGATATGTGTCATCTAGGTTTTATGAACTTAAAAATCTAGAAAGTGTGGTGATGGAGTTAACAAATCTACAAATAACCTGTGTCCAGGTCAGACTGGTGGCAGACATCAGTTTTGATTATGTAGATGAGGGCAATTTAGGGCCATTAGCTAGTTACAGCACCATTAGGGAATGACCTTAGTTCTTGCAAAGATACATATTTCTACACACACAGGGATACACACACACAGATTTGGGTGCTGGGAGATTAGAACCCTTACCTATCCACTATTATACACTGTAGCTCAGTATTCATCACATGTGCCACGCAATTTATCTGATGCTAGTCTGTCAGCCAGTGCTCTTAAGGGGAATGACATTGGCAGGCCTTGTAAAGGAGGGCAATTCAGAGGCCAGCAGCTAGTTACAGGGCCATAAAATGGATAACTGTCACTCACTCGAGGCACTCCTTAAAATGGAGAACATCGATATCTGTGCAGTGACTGAGACCTGGTTCAAGGCTCTAGAGAGTTCATAGGTTCATAGGTTCATAGGTTTATACTAGGCTATCTGCCCTAAGGCATTTATAAGCCTAGCCCAAAGTTTTGTGGCTTACGCCACCCCTTATGTTAAAAAATACTGTGCCCATTAGTTTGTTGTGCCTCTGTCCAGCAGTGACACAGAGATGATTCCTGGGGTAAACCTATGATCTCCCATCCACCGGTCAAGATTTCTCTTGAACAGAGCCAGCGAGGTGCTCTGCCTCACATGGACCGGGATTTTATTCCACAGCATAGAGAGTCTCTGGGTGACAAATCTATCCCTCCAGCATGTCCTATTTATATCCGTGCTAAGGTTTAAGTCACTTGCTCTAGTGGATCTGGTAGATTTGGATTTTTTGAGGTGGAGCATGTCCATTAATTCCGGGTTGGACATGGCCTTGTATGTCAGGCACAGGTCACCTCTGAGCAGACAGTATGCGACTGAATAGAGCTGGAGTTTCTTCAGTCTGGCAGCATATGACAGATTTTGGAGTCCCTTTATCCTATTGGTGAGGAACTTTTGGGGTCTCTCCAATTGCTGCAGGTGTCGGGTGAGATACATCCCGAATGGGGCATTGTACTCAATCATTGGTCTGATATGTGAAGAGTACAGGGGAACAATGACCTCACTTGATCTGGATGTGAATCCCTTCATGATCAGGTGGGCAATGTAGAAGGTCTTTCTAACCACTTTAGCAATGTGAGTGTCAAAAGAAAGGCCACTGTCAACCTGGGTCCCCAGATCCCTGATAACCTCTTCTGTGCTTAGTGGATTGCCACCTATATGGTAGCTTGGGGTTACCTTGTTTTTCCCGAAGGGTATGACTATATATTTTTTGGCATTTAACTTCAGGCCATGGCTCTGGCACCAGCTATCAGTTTCCGTGAGACCCCTCTGAAGGATATCTGTGTCTGATGTACTTTCCACTATGGCGCCCAGTTTGCAGTCATCTGCAAACTTTGTCAGCCATAATCCTCCTATGTTTGCCTGTACTACTGAGAAGTAGATGCTGAACAACAGGGGGCCAAGGACTGAGCCCTGTGGGACACCACTTGTGACCGGCTTGGAGTCTGACATGGCGCCAGCAACTCTAACCCTGTGGGTTCTGTCCTTTAGCCAGTTTGCAACCCATCTTGTGACATATGGGTTTACATTTAAGCTGGTAAGTTTCTCTATACTACCCGAGTGGGGTATTGTGTCGAAAGCTTTTGCAAGGTCAAGGTAGGCTGTATGGACTGCCTTTCCCTCATCAATGGCCTTGGTGACTGTTTCAAAGAAGTCGACCAAGTTCAAAAGGCATGATCTGCCCTTGACAAAGCCAAACTGGGTCGGGTCCAATGTCTGCAAGTCCCCTATGTCTTTGTTTATGAGTTCCATTATGATCCTCTCCATAGCTTTGCAGACCAGGCTTGTTAAGCTTATGGGGCGGTAATTACCAGGGTCCGTAGAGGCACCGCCTTTGTGGAGTGGGACCACAGTTGCCGTACGCCACTCCTTGGGCACGTATCCTGTGGTAAGGTTAAGATTAAACAGCTGCCTTATGTGTGGGTTTAGTTCCTCATTGAGTTTGTGTAGCACACAGCCGGGGACACCATCCGGTCCCATTGATGCTGTGTTTTTAGCTTTAGAGAGAGCAGCTTTCACCTGTGCATTTGAGATGTCTGGGAGGCTACACTCCACTGGGATAGTTATCTCTCCTTTTGGGGGGGAGAGGGGGGTGAAGTTTGCACTGAACCTGTCTGCCAGTATGTTGACAATGTCTGTGGGTTCAGTGATTTTTGTATCATTTTGGACTAATTCTGAGCATATCTGGGAGTTTCCACCCAGGTTTCTAACATAGCTGAAGAAGGCCTTATGATTGTCTTTTGAATATATGGCAATTTTTCTCTCAAAGTTGGCCTTGGATGATTTTATGAGTGCTCGTATTTTTTTACTAATAATGATCAAGGGTGTCTTCTCTTTTATGGATTTTGCTCTATCATGTAACAGCTTTCTCCTCTTATTGTAAAGTTTGTTTATGGCTGGGGTCCACCAGACTTGACGTTTGCCCTTGGTGGAAAGAGTCTTGGTTTTATTAGGGATTGCCTGATCCATGCAGTCCTGGAGGTGTTCGTAGAAGGCATTTGTAAGGGCTTCCGCAGCTTGGGTTGTGGTTTCCACTGGCTCGGGGCCTTGAAGGATACCACACCAGTCTTGAGTAGTGTGAAGTTTGCTTTAGAGAAGTTCTTCACTGTGGTCTTTTTTGTTTGGGGTGGGGGCAGGATGTGGATTTCCAGTGAGATTAGTTTATGATCTGATCTCACCAATGAGGGATATACTTCCAGTGTGGAGCATTTTGTCCCCATGTTTGTGATGATGAGATCTAGTATATTTTCTCCTCTTGTGGGAACGGTGACTAGTTGTTCCATGGCATTTGAATTTATGAACTCCAGGAACCTTTGAGCTAGAAAGTTGGGGCTTGAGTAATGTTCCCAGTCTATATTCGGGTAGTTGAAGTCACCCAATATAATGGTGTTTGGAGATACATTTATACCCTCCAGTGTCTTCAGGAAAGCTGTGTGGGGTTCCTGAGTTTGAGAGGGTGGCCTGTAGCATGCTACAAATTGTAGAGCAGTTTTGCCTATGGTTAATTGCACCTGGATGGTTTCCGATGCTTCGTGCGTTGCCACCAACCTGGAGGTGTGGGTATCCTTGATGAATATGGATACACCCCCTCCTTTTGTGGTGTGATCCGGGTTTTGGGGCCGGAACGCATGATATGAGGTAAAACCTGATAGTGCTGGGGTGCTCTCAGGAGCCTTGAACCAGGTTTCAGTCACAGCACAGACATCTATGTTCTCCATACTGAGAAGGGCCTCGAATGCGTGCATTTTGAGATTTAGACTTCTGGCATTGAGCAGCATTACCCTTAGTTTCTTCCCATTTTTGTTTTCTAGGGTGGTAGGTTTAGAATTTGAGCCTTGCCTAAAAAAGGCACTATGGGGGTGGCAAGAGCCTTAGCCAATATCCAGAATCCCAGGGGTGACAGGTGCAAGCCGTCCCTTGTGAAGCAGCGTGGCTTGTCAAGCATGTCATCCCAGGCAGACAGACACTGGATCCCCTTTGAATGACATCAGAAATTAAGCCAATTGTTAAAGCTGATCATCTTGTCTCTATGTTGTGGCATCATTCTTGGTGAAGGAAGGATACTGCTCAGGGTCAGGGTCATACCTGCCTGGGCTACATAATCAGAGAGCTCCTCTATGTCTCTTTTCATGTAGTCCAGGGAGGTACGTCTCAGGTCGTTCATACCAGCATGGACAATGACTGTGTCATATTTGTACTTGCTGTGGAGTGACCCGAGTGCTTGTGTTATGTGGCGGATTCTAGCGCCCGATAGGCAGCTTACTGTGACCCTCTCCTTGTTCAGCCTGGTGAGTGGGACGTCAGTGTGTCTGACTATGGAGTCACCTATGACAAGTATGTTTGGTGTTGTATTTGGCCTTAAGGGCTGTGACTGCTTTGCACACTGATTTTGTGGTTTATGTGTTGCCTGTGGTGTGTCATGAGGTGGCAGTTGCTTGGGTGTCTGCTTTGGAGGCCTCTGCTGTTTAGGTAAATTTTTGCTCAGAGCCTCCGAGTATGTCTTTGTGTGTTTGTGTTTTATTCATTGTTGTGATAGCTTTATGTGAGACTGGTTTTGTGGTGTGTGTAGTTGCCTTCTCCTCCTGTCTGGTTTTGCCAGTCCTGAGTTGAGAGAGCTCAGCCTCCAGTTTGGCTAAATAGCTGCATCTCTTGCAAGTATTTGTGTTATGTGGGAGGAGGAGAGGGTTGTCTGTGTACATGAGGCAATTGTAACATTGCCTCAATATTCCCAGATTCACCAACTGGACAGGAGAGGACGCCGGCATCTGGCCCTTCGACATGCTAGAGAAATTAAGAAGTTAGGGGTGTAACTGAATAAGAGAGGACTTAGTAAGGAAGTGTGTACTCCTGGGGGGGGGGTTCGCTAGTGAGGGACTTTGTATAATACAGAAGTGCTTAACCTGCAAAGAAGATGCTTTTAAGACAAGTGCTGAGCTATTTTGGAAAAAAAAAGCTTTTAGGAACAAGTGCTGCACTTTTTAGTTAAGGGATATACTGTTTAGATTACTAGTAGAGCAGTTCTAAGGGAAAAAATGAAGAACAGACTTTATGGAGCCAGAAAAGTTTAACCTTGTTAAACCAGCTGCCCGATGCTGCTCTAGTGGCAACTCATGTAATCGTGCTAAAGCACGCTAAAGCGTGCTTGATAGCAGGGGCTGGAAAGAGCCAGGAATTGACCCAAAACGGCCAATAAAACTACAGTTTCAAGTCAGTAACCACTCCCACGGGGGGCAGGGAAGCTGCTCAATGTTTTTCACTGCCACTGATCAACAGAGAGACTTTCCTTTAGCCCAAGCAAAAATGGCCTCACAGAAACTTACAAACAGTTCAAGAACAGCAAGCCTGTAACTGAACTTTTTTAAATCTCAGAAAAGTGGGAAAAAAGCAAGATTTTTTTTTGTTTGTTTTTGTTTACCCCTGCATTACCAGGCTATAACTCATACCACACTTTTTGGCCATCTAACCTGGACCAGAACGCCAAAGGCAGAGGTGTGTCCATATTCATTAAGGATATCCACACCTCCAGGCTAGTTGAGCAGCATAATGCATCCAAGGTTATCCAAGTGCAACTAACTCTGAGCAAAACTGCAATCCAAATTGTAGCTTGCTACAGATCCCCCACCATGCCCCAGGATTCCCACTCCTCTTTTCTTGATATACTGGAAAATATTAGGGATCAACCAAACACCCTAATAATGGACAATTTCAACTAGCCCACCATTAACTGGGAAAACTACTCATGTACAAACTCCTTTGCTCAACGCTTTCTGGAATTCATAAACTCCAATGCCCTGGATCAACTTATCCACACTCCCACCAGGGGCAACAATATCTTAGACTTAGTCATTACCAACATGAGTGATCGGTGTTCCACACCTGAAGTCAACTCCTCGTTGGTCAGATCCACCATAAGCTAATCACCCTAGATATCCACATCCCGCCCCCACCCACCATTAAGGAAACCATGGTAAAAAATTTCTCTAAAGCCAACTTCATGCTTCTTAAGACAGAGGTGTCAAACTTCATGACACCCATGCAGATGGACAATACAGTTATGGCTACTGAATCCTACACAAATGTACTCTATAAGCACTTACACGAGTGCATGTATCGTGCTATCCCAAACAGAACCAAGATGCTATCCTCCAAAAAAAAGGAAGCCAATCTGGTGATCCCCTGCTATAAACAAACTCTACAACAGAAGGAAGAAACCGTTGCAAAAGAGAGTAAAATCCCATGAGTGGAGGAGCTCCCTGGTCAGCCTCAGTAAGAAGCTGAGATCTCTTATAAGATCCTTCAAAGCTAGCTATGAAAACAAAATCACTACTGATTCTAAGGGAAATCGCAAGGCATTCTATAGTTATGTGAAGAATATCAGTGGCAACACCCAGATCTGCTCTGAGATACAGCACAATGGCACAAAAATTACAGAACCAACTGATATTGCCAACATCCTGGCAGATAGGTTCAGTGCTAACTTTATCCCCTCTCACCCACTAAAGGGCCCATATTTATACAGGAAGAATGCAGAGTCCCTGTAAACACATCTATGCAGGTAAACGCTGCACTCTCTAAAACCAAAAACAATACCATGGGAACGGACAACATCCCAGGCTGCATTTTACATGAACTTCAGAATGAACTGCCTCCCCACCTAAGCAGCATGTTCAATCATAGTCTCACGTTAGGCTTTGTGCCCACTGAATGGCACACAGCAGCAGTTATCCCACTCCACAAAGGGGGAGCCACCACTGATCCTGGGAACTATCGCCCTATTAGCCTGACGAGCCTGGCCATGGAACTATCATCATGGAACTCATAAACAAAGACATTGGTAACCTTCAAACTCTGGACTCCACCCAGTTTGGGTTTTTGAAAGGCAGATCATGCCATCTGAACCTGATTGACTTCTTTGAGGCAGTCACCAAAGCTGTAGATGAGGGTAAGGTGGTTCACACAGCCTATCTTTACTTCGCCAAGGCTTTCAACACCATCCCCATTTTGGAATTATAGCTAAACTCACTAAACTAGGTATAAATCCCTACATCACAAGATGGGTTGCTCACTGACAGAACCCGCACTGTAAAATTTGCAGACTCCAAATGTGACATCAAACCAGTGACAAGTGCAGTACCACAGGGCTCAGTCCTGGGACCTCTGCTGTTTGGTATCTACTTCTCTGAAGTACAGACTAACACAGAAGGCCTCTAGCTAATGAAGTTCGCAGATGACTGCAAACTAGGAGCCATAGTCAAGTCCACAACGATGTGGACATCCTACAGAAGGTTCTCGCTGAGACAGATGCCTGGTGTCAGAGGCATGGCCTCAAGCTCAATGCCAAAAAGTGCATTGTCATCCCCTTTCGTAAAAACTCTGTACCCGTGAACTACTACATAAACGGCAGTTTATTTAATGCCGAGTGTGTGATAAGAGACTTTGGTAACCCAGGTGGACAGTAGTCTCTCCTTTGATAATCACATTGCCACAGTAGTCAAAAAATCCTTCTATGTGGCACACCTCATTACAAAAGTGTTCTCATCCAGTAAAAAAGAGGTCATTGTTCCCTTCTACTCAGCACTCATTAGACCCATTATAGAGTACAACACCCTTTTTGGAATGTAACTCACCAGACATCTGCAGCAGCTGGAAAGGCCACAGAAGTACCTCACAAAGAGGAATTACTGGCCTCAAACAGATGCCCTATACTGACCATCTCAAAAAACTCCAGATTTACTCTGTAGCATATTGCCTATTCCGAGGAGATCTCTGCCTAACATATAAAGCTATGTTAAACGCAGAGCTGTTGGACATGCTACATCTAAAGAAATCCCAATCCCTCTGCGCTACAGACTCTAGGGACCTAAACCTTGTCACCACAATAAGCAGGACATGCTGGAGGGACAGATTTCTGTCCCAGAGACTTTCTATACTCTGGAACAAGCTACCCATCTATGTCAAGTAAAGTTCCTCATTAGCACTCTTCAAGAAAAATCTTGATGAGTGGATGGGAAATAAGAAATACACCGGCTCTGCTCGACAGGGGCACAGGAAATTACCTTTCTTGGGTGGCGTAAGCCAGGGAACCTTGTTGGCTAGGCTTACTTTGGCCCTTGGGCCGATAGCCTAGCACCTACCTATGAACCTATAACCATTGGACATGGATAGCCCATATGGGCATGTCCATAGTGCTGAAAGGGGATATATTTACACACACACACACACACACACACACACACACACACACACACACACACACACACACACACACACACACACACACACACACATTGACTGATGTGAGATTAGATCCCCTATTTATCTACTATTACACACTATAGCTTGCAGTACTTATCACAAGCCCCACAGGTTATGCCTGCTGTATAGGTTATTGCAGGCATGGTACTTGTGGAGTACGAAAAGTAGCTTTGTGTTAGACAGCAGGTATGTCCTGCAGAGTTGTATCTAGTGTCCTAGGAGTGGGATACCTGTTAATATCCTTGCTATGTGTGTACAGTTACCAGTATGGCCATATGTGGCTGGCTGCAGTAAGATAGACAAACATGTGGCCAGAGACAATATGGCCTGTCTAAGGCATCTGTTGAAACCATTAGACATTACACCACCTGCTCACCTGTGTCTGTTTGTGTCCTGACATTCCACAGGCCCAGTGGTCTGTGGGTGAGTGGAGTGTGTACTGTTGCGGCCTTGGTCTGTTTCCTTTCGACAACTGTTGTGATGTGTGAGTGCAGATAACTTCAGCATTCTGAGGGTGTGTGGGGGCAGTCATATACCCCCCCACGCACACACACACACACACACACACACACACATATATATATTTATATATATATATATATATATATGTGTGTGTGTGTGTGTGTGTGTGTGTGTGTGTGTGTGTGTGTATATATATATATATATATATATATATATATGGATCTAGGACTTTTGATCGAAAGATCAAAACTCCAAATCCATAATTACCAAATATACTTTCACCGGAAAAGCACTTTTGTTAAAAAAAAAAACAAATAAAATATTAAACCTACTGCTATGCAGGGGGGCAAGCCCCCCCTGCACCCCCATGTGGGGAGTTGCATCCCCACACACACCCTACTTTAATATTCTCGCTCCGAATGTTCCCTTATCCGCACCATAGTACAACCGGCACAACCAGCATACTTATCCAAAAGTGCTGCTTCGGCGAACAGCACTTTTGGTTAAGTATGCTCGGTGATTTCTGCTTCGGTGGAAAGTGCAGTCGGGGATCTGTACGGATCCCATATATATGTATGTATATATATATATATATATATATATATATATATATATATATATATATATATATATATATATATACACATGTATATATGGTTTCACTTTATATCGTTGAAAGCTCATTTCACTGAATTTCAAAACAGCGAGACCAAATCATCGAAAACTCAAATCGTCGAAAACTCATAACATCAAATCTCAAATAAATGAATGCTACAATACAACTAGAAATAACATCCCACAGAGTTTTTACTACATTTATGCAGGGGGGGCACCCCCCTGCACCCCCCATGTCCCCACACCCCCATACATTAAATATACCCCCCTGCATAAACGTAGTAAACAGTGTCTGGGTTGTTATTTCTAGTTGCTTTGTAGTTTTCATTGATTTGAGATTCGATGTTATGAGTTTTCGATTATTTGAGTTTTCGATGATTTGGTCTCGCTGTTTTGAAATTCGATTAAATGAGCTTTCGTCGATATGAAGTGAAACCGTGTAGATATATATATATATATATATATATATATATATATATATATATATATATATATATATATATAAATGTCTATAACCAGAGATGTCTCTTTAAATGTTGTACATTATGTATAAGTGTTATGGAGATACATGTGGAGAGTCTTATGTATCATTGTGTTTTATATGGCTCTATATAAATATCAGTATCATATGTATTTGGGGTACATACTGCTAGATACAGTAATAATGTGAGAGGGGGATAGGGATAGACAGATATGTATACATAGCTGTCTGTATGTACAGACATATTTCCACATAGTAGGTCTTTGTGATGGAGAGGCAACAGACATGCACTTAAGTTAGCTAAGTGTAGGTGCATGCCCAGTGGGGCTGTCAGTACAAACAAGCTGACTCCAGGCCAGAGCTACCTGTACTCCAGTCCAGGATTTTCTGTGCTGCAGACATTGGCTGCTACACCTGTTTCCACAGTAAGGCACTTCAATGAACTTTTCCACGGCCATGTGCTGTACTTAATATGTGACTGGGGTGCCTAATGTAACACAACACTTAGGGTGACAGTTTGCAAATGTGTCACTGTGAATGTTTTTCTAGAATGCCCAGCATTTCACCCCTTATGTCTGGTCTGTTCCTCATACATTTGTAGTGTTCCGGAAAAATATTGTATAATGCAGTCACTGAATTGTACTAAGTACTAACACATTTAAGTGATGGCCTTTACATCCTGCAGCTATTCTGTTCTGCCACAACTGCTGTTATTCTAGTCACCTTCTAGCATGTGTAATGTCTGTCTGTAGTTTTGGCCCTTTGTCCCACCATTGTCTCTGACTTTGTCCAGCTTTCTTGCAGTAACAGATGGAGGGGTATGACAGTCTGTGGGAATACCACCAGACAGGTAGCTCACATGTAAAAGATATGGATACTGTCAGATTCAAACCATGAACACCGTCACCCATGTTAAAGTCCCTAGCCCAGTGAGCCACACCAGCCACCAGACAAAGAAGTGTCATTCCTCACACAATCAATAGCATACAGACATACATTGTCACCCCTGCAATATGTGAGACATACAACGTGTGGCCAGGTTCTATGTCATAGCCCTGGAATTAGCTGGTCTGCTGATATATCATTGCAGACTTACTGTTACAGCAGTTGTATGGGAACACTGATATTTGGGAGTGGGGGACGACCAGCCCATGCTCTGCTGTCATAGGAAGTTGTGCGAACGCCATGTGACCCCACTGTTTGCCATCTCCCTTGAATAATGTAGTGGATTTTCCAGCCATGTGGCCTAGTGAATATTACAGAGCACATATTATTGGACAGAGTACCTGTTGTCCCAAGTGGCTATTAGATCTCTTCAAGTAGCCAAGTAGCACATTGTATTCCCTTGCATACATGTGGCAGGTCCGTACATATCACCAAATAGACCAGCAAGGCAGAATGGAGTTCAAATTCCTTTATTTTGTACAATAACAGACTAGTTTCGGCAAAAAATGCCTTCTTCAGCGTAGGACAATACATTCAAGTTCCTTATACTCATCCATTTAAATACAAACCATGAGCCAATAGGGCAACTAGGCTCATTAATATTAATGAATAAAAAGATATTTTTTCTGGTAGTGTGGTGATAACAAAATACAATATGTGACTCTGCAGTGAGATACAGTCAAAAAACAGGACATGTCAACCATAGTTAAATTTAAGGAATTATGTTGCAATTGAAGTAATGTAACATAATATATATATGTATAAAAACATATATATTTCTTGACCATAGACAGCATCTATTAAACACATATGGGTCAATAGCAACCATAATAATTTCTCAAATCAACTACCTATATCGTATATATTCAGCAACCAAGACCAGCATAAACGCTGTTTGGCAAACTTTCATAATCATGATGTACAAAGTATAACACTCCAATGAAACGCATTAAAGTCAGAGGACATAATAACCCCAAAAAATTTTTTAAAAAATGAATAGAGGTGGAATAGTGTAAGATCAAATATATATGTAAATGCATGTATAGTTTGTAACCATAACCAAAGTCTGCTAGATAAATACTTGCCATACTAACATTAATAATTTCACATGTGAACTAGCTATGTTGAATGGTTCAGCTACCCCGACCCCCATACTACCATTAATGCTGGTTAGCAAACCCATATGGCTTGATGTAACAAACATGAATCCAACAAGGCAAAATAAGAATAAATTGGTATATTTATATACGCGAATATAAATTAATTTTCAAAATCTAAATAACCCAACCTTATTGAATTAATAGGTCAACAGGGTTATTAAGAAATACACATAATCTGCTATAGATGATCATTTAAACCCGGATGGAACAAAGCCCCCAGAGTTGTGATCCAATATTTTTCTTTTTGATCCAATAAACCATGCCAGCCTTGTTTGTTAGTTCTATCTCCAGATAAGCGATCAATGACCATAAAACTAAATTTGGCCTGTAGATGTTTGCGTGTATGTTGATATAGGGCACTGGTCTCCTTATGGTTCCTGACATCACTACGATGTTCGTTCATTCTATATCTCAATGCTCTGGAAGTTTGGCCTACATAAAATGCCCCACAATAACAGGAAGCAAGGTACACCACCCAATCACTACTGCAGTTTCCAAAGGTCTTTATATTAAATATCCTACTGGTATTGCGACTGGAAAACTCCTTAGATTTAAGCATGTATGAACAGGAGCCACAGTGTCCACAGGGAAAGGAACCAAAAAGTTCATCACCATGTAACGTGAGTTGTTTGTAAATAGTCCCCCCACTTGCCATATGTTTGAAGTGTGATAGGTAGGAACCCAAGGTTTTGCCCCGCTTGTATGAAAATTGACATCGTGGCCCCAAAATGGTTCGCAATCTATCATTAGCCAGTAGGATATTCCAATGTTTATTGATAATATTCCTGACCATGTTTATGTTTCTCCCATAAGTAGTAATGAACCTAACACAAGTGCCATGAGATGTTAAATTTTTGTTCTTGTTTTTGTATTGTAATAGTTCTTCCCTCTTTAGGCAATTAGCTCTACTTTGGGCACTCGCAATATCATGTCGATCATATCCCCTATTGGTAAACCTCTGACTAAGATCCCTGCTGGCTAGTTGGTATTCCTCTTCATTAGAACTAAGACGTTTAATACGTATGAATTGAGATATCGGAATACTTTTAATGGTGTGGCGTGGATGTAAACTTGAGGCATGTAGCAATGTGTTATATTGTGGGTACTTGCGAAAAACTTTGGTGGACAAGGTGTGATCTGGGTTCCTGTAGACAGTGACATCCAAAAAATTGATGGTATTTTTATCATATGTCACTGAAAATTCCAGTCCCCATACATTGTCATTAAGATATTCTACAAATTCTTGCAAGTAACCCTCATCCGCACGCCATACCAGCCAACAGTCGTCAAGGTAGCGTCTCCAAATGTCCATCTCAACCTGGAAGATGTTGTGTGATGTATCATATATCATGTATTCTTCAACATAGGCCATGAAAAGGTCGGCATATATGGGAGCAAAAGATGCTCCCATAGCTGTTCCTTGTAACTGCCAATAGCATTGGCCTTGGAAATACAGAACATTCTTATTGAGAACATGTTCAGACATACAGATCAATAGGGTATTGAACCCAGGTGTATATAAATTCGCCCTTTCCAACCAGTATTGGATAGATTGCAACCCTGCCCAGTGTGGTATACTTGTGTATAGTGATTTAACATCTAATGTACATAAATACCATTCAGGTTCCAATTGGGTATCCTTAATAAGCTGCAAAAATTGTGTGGTATCCTGCAATCTGGATCTTATCAAGCCTAATAAAGGTTTGAGATATTTAGTAAGAAAGGCTGATAAGGGTTCTGTCAAAGAACCCATTCCAGAGACAATTGGTCTGCCAGGTGGTTTTGTCAAGGATTTGTGAATTTTAGGTAAAAGGTACAATATCTGTTTAGAGGGTTCAGAAACCATAAGTGAAGCCAAACACTTTTACTAATAATGCCCTCCTCACAGGCTAGCTGTAAAAAGGAATCAATCTCTTCCTTGAAGACAGGCGTAGGGTCTATGGACATGTGCATGTAACACTTGGCATCGGACAATTGGGTTAACCCTTCCTGTATATAATCGGCAGTGTTCCAAACTACAACTGCACCTCCCTTATCAGCAGGGACAATAACTATATCTTTATTGTTACATAGATTGTCCAACGCTACCCTGTCTTCAGGTGTTAAATTGCTTGCTAACATAATGTGTCCCAAGTTCTCAAAATGCATATCCCTCAGGATAGTATCCATAAAAATGGAAACGTGTTTGTTCATGGGTGGTTGGAATGAAGACTTGCCAAAGCGAAAGTCATCAGATGGTTCTGACTTATCATCATCAAAAAATAATTTCAAATTCAAAATCCGGCAAAATGCCTGTAAATCTTGTACAATATGATATTCCTGGCTAAAAAAGGACGGAATATAATTAAGTCCCTTGTTCAAAAGAGCAACCTGTTCATTTGTTAATACAGCTTGGGACAAATTCAACACATTCTGATTAGATTCTGGCATTTCCCCTACTTCAGGAAGTTGTCCAGTAGTCCCTGCATATATATATATTATGTTACATTACTTCAATTGCAACATAATTCCTTAAATTTAACTATGGTTGACATGTCCTGTTTTTTGACTGTATCTCACTGCAGAGTCACATATTGTATTTTGTTATCACCACACTACCAGAAAAAATATCTTTTTATTCATTAATATTAATGAGCCTAGTTGCCCTATTGGCTCATGGTTTGTATTTAAATGGATGAGTATAAGGAACTTGAATGTATTGTCCTACACTGAAGAAGGCATTTTTTGCCGAAACTAGTCTGTTATTGTACAAAATAAAGGAATTTGAACTCCGTTCTGCCTTGCTGGCCTATTTGGTGAATTGGATACTTGGTTTGGACCGTGCATTCCCCCTTGAATAGGACTTGGTTTGTTCTACTTTCACTCTGTGCTGGGGGACCGAGCAGTGGAATCGTGTCAGCCTGTTTCAGGCTGATTTTTGATGGTGACTTTTTGTATACCCATTGGTGTGTTTTCTCACAGTGGGTTTGTATTTGGACATTCACTCATGTTCCTTATAGTGGGCATATTTTTTTAGTCCCACATTCAGTTTTATATTTGGAGTAAAGAGTCGAGGTGTGTGGTCGTCCTATAGGAGCGCCATGATGGTCTGGCCTTAACCTGGCGTTTTTACTGCAAGCAGCTAACCCTTTGGATTATAGTAGTTTCTTTTGGTTGGGCTCCTGATATCGGACAGTGTACCTCTAGTGTTTGCGGTTATAACGACGACTAAGGTTTGGACTAGCACGAATATGGAACTAATGCTTATGTGCTCTTGAGATGATGGTTTTTTTCATCTAAGAATTGCAACTTTATGTTGGCGTTTCTTGGACACATTCAGGTTTGTGTCGTTACACTATTCTTTGCACTGCGGTGCTTTTGGAGCCAGTTTTGAGCATCATTGGGGTTTCGACTGTTGGTCGAGAAATACCGTATCTTTTTTTCGCAATAATAGCAACGCTTTTGAGGTGCGAACAACAACCAAGAAACTCTACGGGACTTTACAACCATTAGGGCTATATATGTTATGGATATTACATGTTTATGTGATTACTTACACTGGGGGTCAGTACCGCTTGTTTAATTAAGGGTTTTGATGGTGTTCTGATGGTCTATCCAGGACTTTGAACTGAAACGGCTCAACTAGATGGTAGACTAATATATTTGTCTATTTGCACTCTTGAGTTTGACCAAACGCTTTTAGGAATAGCTATACTATGGAATGATTCATGCTTTTCACAGTGATTTTGAGCGTGTTTCAGATTTACACTTGGGATTCATGCCTCTTTTTATAATCAGGGCCTTTGTGCTTCTTAATGTGTGACTATTATACCTGTTACGGTCTGGCGTGTGGGGGGGTCACAATACATTTAAACTAGGCCTTATTTAGGGTTGGTTTTTTGTGACTACATTACAATATTGTTGTGCTCTTAAATCTTTATAAGTTTATATCTCAAACACAGTTAAGGACATTTATGGTTTATGATCGTTTTGAAGACCAGGATTTGGGACCTCTCTTGATACGGGATTTGCTGGACTTTAACATCAAGTGGACAGAACTTTTATTCTAAACGAACAATTAATAACTATGTAAATTACTGTATGCTTTTGTATGCAACCTTATGTTATCAGTCTGAACAAATACAACTATAGAGTGGATAGGGCAAAGTATGTATAAAGATTGAATTCACATGTTAAATAGTAGCTTCGGCAAAGGTTATATTTAAACAGCTGCCGATTTTTGATATATTGGAACATACATCTTCCTGGCAGTTTATTATATAATATTTATGCTTTACGGTTTTTTGGTATAATTTATATGGCTGGTGGCTATTACTCAGCTTCTTTCCATTGAAGGAGATTTTACTATATGGGCCAAGCCCCATTACAGTTTATATTTAGGTTATATTTGGTCAGCCCTTCGGGAGTGTTTAATTGTTTGGAACCTGTACCATTATATCAAACCCACAGATTTATTGTTAACACTGTGAGCCCTTCGGTTCCTATGTGTGTTGGCTAACATTTGGCATAGAGTTGATTTAGTCAGGAGCATTACGTGCTCACTTGTTAACTAGACACATATCAGTGTCAAGTTTGGTTGGACCTACTTGGTGTTTGAAACCCCTAAATACAATAACATATATAAGTTCAACATTGTTAAGTGTGATTGTTTTCTATCTTGTACATTTGCGACTTCATGTACTGACTCCTGGGTGATACAGTATATCTGAATACTGTGGACTAAATTTGTTAATATATCTATATAATATATTTCGGTACAAATATTTAGGATTGTCTAACATTATATATATATACTGTATTCATTACAGGACATACATATTGATAGTGAAACCCAACTGGACATGTAGGATGCATTATTTGTGTTGATCTAGATCCCCCATTACACTGTTGTTTTTGATCAAGAGGGACACTAACTGTCTAGATTCATCAATATGGTGTCATATCTTGCCTGCTGGGGATATAAGTATTAAAATGAGTGGTGTATAACATACCAAATATTGACTCCTTGGTTGCACTTACAATAGTAATATTTGTAATCTGTTGCATGCTAATTGTTACTAACATCTGGTGAAGCGGATCACTGCTCGGTCCCCCATTCACAATTAAAATATGGTTTATCTTTACAAATCATTTTTTGTGAGTCTACTTTATTAATGTTTTGTATGGCTGAGATTATAACTAACAATGGTTTTTCCGTCACTAGCGGGTTGATCTAGCATTTAGTGGGGGACTTTTTGAATGCCAAAAGAATTTCTCATTGCTGGATTATTCTATATTTAACCTTTGGAGAGATTTTTATATGTGAGTTTCAACTGTTTTTAAACAGTAGCATATCAAATGTAAAAGCAATTCTTCTTGTGCGAATTAATGTTAGTTGTTTCCTGAATGGTTTTGGTACTTGCAGTATTGGCCTTGGAGGAAATTAACTGTTTATCGGTGTGTTTGGGTACTTGGTATGATACATATCAACTTCTTGGCATTTCTGTGGGGACATTTCACAATATATAGATTATATATGGTTGAGTTTAACAACTAATATTAGTTGTTACTTACATCAGCTGGCTAGTTTTCAGTGGGGCATTTAATGAATAGCAAACAGAATTTCTAATTATTGTATTGGATTTTTCAATATACCTTGGACAAGTTTTCATGCCTTATTTAAATCTACTGACAATCAGTTACAAGCTAAAGATTGTAAAAAAAATTTTTCTTGTGTAGATTAATGCTTTCTGCTCCCCTAGTGGCCCATTAAATCTTTCTTTGGTTTTGGACTAATCCTAGGTTTTTGGTGCAACTGGGCCTCTGAAATATTATCTTTCTAACACAGTTTGGTTACTGTTTATATTTTGGTTTTCCCGCGCTCCAATTTATTACTGGCTGTCTATTTATAATATTATTCACAGCATGGATCTGAATAACATCCTGTCCGGATTATGTGCTGATCGGCAGGACATAGGTGTATTTGGCATTGAGAATCTGCCAAGCAATGATCCGGTCAATTCGGCTCAATCTTCTTTGGTGGATTGTGACATGTTCTTTCATTCAATCACCAAAGCATTTAAAACCCTCAGATCTAATATTTGGCATCTTAAGCTTTTTAAAGCATATTCGGCACAAAATATGGCTCCTAGGGGACTACGTATACGTACCCAACCTCTAGTAGGGAGACCAGATGAGAAACTTAACCAAGATTGGAAGGAGGCTTTACAGACCGGATCCATGACATTTGTGAATATTTTGTTACAATATTATGAAAGGACAGTTGATTCCAATATGCAAGAAATAAAAAACTTATGTTCGGATGTTCAAAAGTTTGAATCATCCTCTAAATATCAGGATAATATTAAAAAACTTTCCCAAGATCTGATGGAACATGAGAAAACCATTAAGGAACGAAAGATTAAAAAGTTTCACCGGGACTACTCAGACTATCAACGGGGAAAACCTTTTGATTTCAGCAGATCAGTTCGATTTGCTGATACCAATCAGGTTAGGACAGGGCCCAGTCGCACCAAAAAGAGACCTCGCTCAATTTTGAAGAACAAGGGGGATACCTCATGTAGTACCTCTGGGGAGGAATCTTCTCTGACGGATGGTGAGGGGTCCTTTGAGAGGGTTTCACCTATCAGGAAGAAAACAAATAAAATTTCCCCTTTAGAGGGGGTAAGGGACACCGGGGGGGCAGAAAGCACAGAAAGACAAACCACTCAGGTTTCTTTCCAGGGACTACTGGACAACTTCCTGAAGTAGGGGAAATGCCAGAATCTAATCAGAATGTGTTGAATTTGTCCCAAGCTGTATTAACAAATGAACAGGTTGCTCTTTTGAACAAGGGACTTAATTATATTCCGTCCTTTTTTAGCCAGGAATATCATATTGTACAAGATTTACAGGCATTTTGCCGGATTTTGAATTTGAAATTATTTTTTGATGATGATAAGTCAGAACCATCTGATGACTTTCGCTTTGGCAAGTCTTCATTCCAACCACCCATGAACAAACACGTTTCCATTTTTATGGATACTATCCTGAGGGATATGCATTTTGAGAACTTGGGACACATTATGTTAGCAAGCAATTTAACACCTGAAGACAGGGTAGCGTTGGACAATCTATGTAACAATAAAGATATAGTTATTGTCCCTGCTGATAAGGGAGGTGCAGTTGTAGTTTGGAACACTGCCGATTATATACAGGAAGGGTTAACCCAATTGTCCGATGCCAAGTGTTACATGCACATGTCCATAGACCCTACGCCTGTCTTCAAGGAAGAGATTGATTCCTTTTTACAGCTAGCCTGTGAGGAGGGCATTATTAGTAAAAAGTGTTTGGCTTCACTTATGGTTTCTGAACCCTCTAAACAGATATTGTACCTTTTACCTAAAATTCACAAATCCTTGACAAAACCACCTGGCAGACCAATTGTCTCTGGAATGGGTTCTTTGACAGAACCCTTATCAGCCTTTCTTACTAAATATCTCAAACCTTTATTAGGCTTGATAAGATCCAGATTGCAGGATACCACACAATTTTTGCAGCTTATTAAGGATACCCAATTGGAACCTGAATGGTATTTATGTACATTAGATGTTAAATCACTATACACGAGTATACCACACTGGGCAGGGTTGCAATCTATCCAATACTGGTTGGAAAGGGCGAATTTATATACACCTGGGTTCAATACCCTATTGATCTGTATGTCTGAACATGTTCTCAATAAGAATGTTCTGTATTTCCAAGGCCAATGCTATTGGCAGTTACAAGGAACAGCTATGGGAGCATCTTTTGCTCCCATATATGCCGACCTTTTCATGGCCTATGTTGAAGAATACATGATATATGATACATCACACAACATCTTCCAGGTTGAGATGGACATTTGGAGATGCTACCTTGACGACTGTTGGCTGGTATGGCGTGCGGATGAGGGTTACTTGCAAGAATTTGTAGAATATCTTAATGACAATGTATGGGGACTGGAATTTTCAGTGACATATGATAAAAATACCATCAATTTTTTGGATGTCACTGTGTACAGGAACCCAGATCACACCTTGTCCACCAAAGTTTTTCGCAAGTACCCACAATATAACACATTGCTACATGCCTCAAGTTTACATCCACGCCACACCATTAAAAGTATTCCGATATCTCAATTCATACGCATTAAACGTCTTAGTTCTAATGAAGAGGAATACCAACTAGCCAGCAGGGATCTTAGTCAGAGGTTTACCAATAGGGGATATGATCGACATGATATTGCGAGTGCCCAAAGTAGAGCTAATTGCCTAAAGAGGGAAGAACTATTACAATACAAAAACAAGAACAAAAATTTAACATCTCATGGCACTTGTGTTAGGTTCATTACTACTTATGGGAGAAACATAAACATGGTCAGGAATATTATCAATAAACATTGGAATATCCTACTGGCTAATGATAGATTGCGAACCATTTTGGGGCCACGATGTCAATTTTCATACAAGCGGGGCAAAACCTTGGGTTCCTACCTATCACACTTCAAACATATGGCAAGTGGGGGGACTATTTACAAACAACTCACGTTACATGGTGATGAACTTTTTGGTTCCTTTCCTGTGGACACTGTGGCTCCTGTTCATACATGCTTAAATCTAAGGAGTTTTCCAGTCGCAATACCAGTAGGATATTTAATATAAAGACCTTTGGAAACTGCAGTAGTGATTGGGTGGTGTACCTTGCTTCCTGTTATTGTGGGGCATTTTATGTAGGCCAAACTTCCAGAGCATTGAGATATAGAATGAACGAACATCGTAGTGATGTCAGGAACCATAAGGAGACCAGTGCCCTATATCAACATACACGCAAACATCTACAGGCCAAATTTAGTTTTATGGTCATTGATCGCTTATCTGGAGATAGAACTAACAAACAAGGCTGGCATGGTTTATTGGATCAAAAAGAAAAATATTGGATCACAACTCTGGGGGCTTTGTTCCATCCGGGTTTAAATGATCATCTATAGCAGATTATGTGTATTTCTTAATAACCCTGTTGACCTATTAATTCAATAAGGTTGGGTTATTTAGATTTTGAAAATTAATTTATATTCGCGTATATAAATATACCAATTTATTCTTATTTTGCCTTGTTGGATTCATGTTTGTTACATCAAGCCATATGGGTTTGCTAACCAGCATTAATGGTAGTATGGGGGTCGGGGTAGCTGAACCATTCAACATAGCTAGTTCACATGTGAAATTATTAATGTTAGTATGGCAAGTATTTATCTAGCAGACTTTGGTTATGGTTACAAACTATACATGCATTTACATATATATTTGATCTTACACTATTCCACCTCTATTCATTTTTTAAAAAATTTTTTGGGGTTATTATGTCCTCTGACTTTAATGCTTCATTGGAGTGTTATACTTTGTACATCATGATTATGAAAGTTTGCCAAACAGCGTTTATGCTGGTCTTGGTTGCTGAATATATACGATATAGGTAGTTGATTTGAGAAATTATTATGGTTGCTATTGACCCATATGTGTTTAATAGATGCTGTCTATGGTCAAGAAATATATATGTTTTTATACATATATATATTATGTTACATTACTTCAATTGCAACATAATTCCTTAAATTTAACTATGGTTGACATGTCCTGTTTTTTGACTGTATCTCACTGCAGAGTCACATATTGTATTTTGTTATCACCACACTACCAGAAAAAATATCTTTTTATTCATTAATATTAATGAGCCTAGTTGCCCTATTGGCTCATGGTTTGTATTTAAATGGATGAGTATAAGGAACTTGAATGTATTGTCCTACACTGAAGAAGGCATTTTTTGCCGAAACTAGTCTGTTATTGTACAAAATAAAGGAATTTGAACTCCGTTCTGCCTTGCTGGTCTATTTGGTGAATTGGATACTTGGTTTGGACCGTGCATTCCCCCTTGCATAGGACTTGGTTTGTTCTAGGTCCGTACATATGCTACCATATTCTGGTACCCCTTACAAGTGGTGTATATGTGAGTGACTTACCTTGTGAATGCAGCTGTTGACAGACCTGTAGTTAGGGGCTGACTCTGTCTGATGTACACAGTACACAGCCAATACACAGTTAGGTACAGGTTGTGTGGGCTGGCTGGAATACTTTTTACTATATGTATGTGAGTCCAAGTAAGGTGTCAGTCCCTAGGGTCCTAGGTTGCCAGTGCATGTGCTATGCATTGTCTGTTGGCCAAGGCCAGGGAATACTGGGCATGCCTATGTCTGCCTACAAGGACATCCTCAGGGTGTTTTTCCTCCAAGTCCCCCTGTGGGTGTGGCTGTGGGGACCTAGGCTCTGGTGGCAAGGCTGAGTATCCCTTAACTTTGCTGATCCTGCTGCAGCTGTTTCCACAGGATCATATTGTGTAGCATGGCACATACTGTGAACATCTGTGCATATGTGGCTGGAGAGTATTGCAGGGCTCCACTAGATGTATCGAGGCACCAGAGCTGTGACTTCAGAAGCCCAAACACATACTCTATGATGTTCATAGTTTGTGCGTGCGCCTCATTATGGTGGTCTTCTGTGGGTGTGTGTGCATTTTTAATGGGTGTCATCATCCATGGTTCCAGTGCATAGGTAGCATCCCACAGTAAATGGCCGTGTGGGATGTCCCACCTAGCAAACATCTGGTACAGCTGTGATGCATGCCAGATATGGGACTTGTGATAACTGCCAGGGGTGCCAGCACACACATTCATGGTAATGCCTTGGGCATTGCACAAGACCTGGCAGTTGGAGTGATACCCCATGTAGTTGGCGTAGATCCTACTGTCCTCATTGGGTGGTGCCTTGATGTGTACATGAGTGCAGTATATGGCACTCAGTACCCTAGGGTAGTGTGCTACATGGTAGAAGTGTTGCATACCACTGGCCCTCACCTCAGGGGTGAGGAGAAAATAAATCTGCTCACTAGCATGTGGTTGCATAGCATCCAGGAACTGGTGGAGTACCCAGGATGCAGATGCCTGTGAGACCCCCATCATGTCCCCAGCTGGTCTTTGGAAAGTACCTATAGCTAGTATCCTAAGAGCTTCACATACCTTTGTTTCCACTTGGATGGGTTCCCCCTCTGTTGGCTCTGGGTCTGAGCTGAGGGTGTTAGAGCTCAGTGAGTTCTTGTAGTATGTCCCTGTCCACCATGTAGTTCTCTACAATCTCCAGCTCATGTAGCTCCTGGAAGTTTACCCTGGGCCTGAACACTCTTCTCCTTCTCAGTCTAGGCTTATTGTCAGCAGCAGCAACAGCGGCATTGACCTCAGCATCTAGCACATACTGATGTAGCAGATCTGCAGCAGCCCCTAGTATTCCTTCAGTTAAAAATCCCAAGTCTGTACTCCACTGGTGCAGAGTATGGGGGTGAATTCAGTTTGTAGAGTGTATTCAGCCCATTATATTGCTCTGCTGTACGTGCAACCTGTGTGATTGGCTACCTATGATGCATTCCAACTGCCAAGTACATTATTAAGGACTGTTAATGGACCCAGTCTAAGGGAAACAGGGGTCATCAATAATTATTATATCATTGTTTTTTTCAGCCATTTTTTTTTTACAGACTTCCTCCCTTCCTCATAAGCTTAACTTAAATTATGTATTAGATGGTGTTAATCAACCAGTAAGAACATTTGTTAAACCTTCTAGTTTTAATCCTAACCTTAACAATGCTTTACATTTTTTTTTAAAAAATGTGTGAGAAAGGTATTCGAGATTTGTTGAGTCATAAAGCTAAGAACAGATATTTTAATTTAAATAAAGAGGAAGTTAAGGCTTTGAATGAATTAAGGAACAACGTTAATTGGAGGTCTATGAAGGCTGGCAAGAGCAGGGGTTAGTTATAATGGATCAATCTAGATATATAGAGGCCATGGAGAGAATGTTAAACAACACAGAAGAATATTTAAAAGTTGAGATGAGTGAGGTTCTGAAGAGTTTTTGTAATATATCAGCTGCCTTGTATGAATACCTTATGGGAAGTATTACTGAGTGTGAATTATATAATTTTCTGCTAGTGGATAAACCAATGGTGAGTGTTTTGTTTGGAATACCCAGAATCCACAAAGATGTAAGCAACCCACACTTTCAGCCAATAGTATCTGCTCCACATTATGTAACTGAAGGCATTTCAATGTTTTTAGGCACTATTTTTAACTCTTTGGTCCAGGAATTAAAATTGGGTCTATATTAGATAATCGAAGTTTCAGAACTTTGAACATCATATGGTCGACTCCATATGATCGAAATACTGAAACTTTAAAAATCTAATAAAAAACAAAAAAAAAATGGAACTGCTTTAAGCAGAGGGGCAAGCCCTCCATACACCCCCACACCACCGCTACTTAAATATACCAACTCCGAGATCACACTTTAATGGAGTATGGTGCGGAAAGAGAAGATTTCCCTTTCCTACCCTGTAGCGTGATCTCGGAGTTGGTATATTTAAGTAGCGGGGGTGTTGGGAGTGCAGGGGGGCTTGCCCCCCTGCTTAAACCCTTTTAGTTTACTTTCCCTTTTTTTTCTTCTTTTTTTACATTGTTCAGTGCTTTGCAACTTCAATCATTAGTAGTCGATAGTGATTCGAAGTTGTAAACCTTTGACAATGTAATATAGACTCATTAAAATCTTACATTAAGGATTCTTGGGATTTTTTAGAACAAATTAGACAATTCAACTTAAAATACGAGTTCAGTGAAAATAGGAATGTGTGCATAACTATTGATGTCTGTGCGCTTTTTAACAGTATTCCACAGTATTTTAGCAATAGTAGATGTATCAAAATTGATTTGTATTGTGAATTGTTAGACATTTTATTGAATAATAATTATGTTTTGTTTAATAATTCAATATACAAACAGATTAAAGGGGTAGCCATGGAGTCAGCTGTAGCAACAGCCTTCACTAATTTAGTGTTAAGGTGGTGGGAATATGAAGGTTTTTTGTCCATGGCTACAACCTGTAATGTAGTGTATTACAATAGATCTGTAGATGATTTATTTTTGATTTTAGAAGGTACTGCAGAATACATCTGTACTATGATTGAAACCATGAATATGAACTCTAATTTTTTTGAAATTTATTTTGGGTGAATGTGGTACACAATTGAGTTTTTAGGTGTGACCTTAAGGTGAAATAATATGTACCTGAGGTTTGAGAGTAAAATCTATAGAAAGGATACTTTTAGTAACAACTATTAGAATTTTCAGAGTAATCATCCAAGATTCATTAAAATAATATACCCAGAGGCCAGTTTATAAGGGCCTCTAGAATGACGTCTGAGGATGGTATTTTTGAAAAGAGGTTTTATTTATTACAGAATTATTTGTAGCTAGAGGGTATGATAGGGATATATTAACACAGATAACCACTGAAGTTAGACAAAAAAGGAAATAATTTTTTTCTCCCATTTTGATGAAAGGAATTCAAAAACAGTACTAAATAAAAATATTGGTCAGAGCACGGCAATATGTACCAGTGATATGACAGTAAGTAGTCACAACATTTGTAACATTATTAGAGATAATTGGAAAAATTTGAAAGGAAATTCTGATTTAATAAAATCTATCAGCCCTAATCCGAAATTTGTTTATAAGAACTCATACAGTTTTAAAAAATTATTACAGCATGATAGTACTAAATTTAATATTATGGGGAGCTTGTCTTCTAGACCCATGGGGATGTACAAGTCTGGAACCTGTACAATATATAGGTTCATAAAGGAGCATCCCCATTTAGATTTAAGGCATCTTGGGTATACTATACAGATACAAGGTGTATTTAATTGTAAATCCAAAGGTGTTGTTCATGTTAGTTCCTGTAGTGGGTGCAATGTTTACTATGTAGTCATGACTACTAGAACATTGGGCATTCGAATTAAAGAACATTTGTATGCAATTAAAAAGAAAAATGAAAATAATGCCTTATATAAGCATTCATTAGAATGTCCAACATTTACAGAATGTATGTTTATAGTAGTTGAACAAGTTCCTTTAGGTAGGAGAGGAGGGGATTATAAAAACAAAGGTGAACAGAGGGAAACCCACTGGCAATTAAGGTTAGGTGCTGATAGTTTGCCAGGTTTAAATGGCACTATTAATATAAAATGCTTCTTGAAGGATAGAAGATTAAAGAGTTTATATAAGAAATAAGGAACTGATTTAAAATATTGTTCTCTTTTTTTCTTTTTTCTTTTGCTTTGTATGTCTTGTAATTTTAAATGGTTTTAATGGTCATTAATTGAGGTAATAAGTTGATTGGTTTATTGGTATCTAAAAGGTTTTTGATTGTAGTGTGTGTTATTCTGATGAAGTCCCTAGTGGATGAAAGCGGAGATTAAAGTTTGATAGACTAAAGTGGTTTTCATTTATTTGTTCTCCTTTCATTCAGGGAAATTGTTTTATTTTATATATATATATATATATATATATATATATATATATATATATATATAAAACTATATATATATATATATATATATATATATATATATATATATGTGTGTGTGTGTGTGTGAAAGCTCAGAATAGTGAAATTCAAAACCTCGAATACTGGAGGTTTTGAATTTCATGCTTCTGAGGTTCCGCTGTGGTTACGGATTCAGGTAAGTGTGTGTGTTAAGGGTTTTGGGTTGGGGCTGTGGTCTGTGCTAGTGTGTTGTGTGTGCAAGCAGAATGTAGCTTGTGTGGTGGTGTTTGTGTGTAGTGCAACCTTGGAGTTAGAATATTTAAGTAGGGGGTGTGCAGGTGGGCTTGCCCCCCCTGCTGTTATGTAGTAGAGAGCTTGTGTTTGTGTGTGGGGAGGATGGTGTGTGTGTGTGTGTGTGTGTGTGTGTGTGTGTGTGTGTGTGTGTGTGTGTGTGTGTGTGTGTGTGTGTGTGTGTGTGTGTGCAGTAGTAGCATGAAATTCAAAATCTCCGGTGTGCAAGATTTTGGATTTTGCGCTTCTGAGTTTTCTATGTTTTAAAGATTCGACTTTATAGCTTCGAAGTACTGAATTTCAACATTTCAGTATTTCGAGGATATAAAGTGAATCCATATATATATATATGTATATATATATATATATATATATATATATATATATATATATATATATATATAAAAGCAGCACCCGTGGTTGTACCTTTGATTTTGTGGTAGAGGACCTCATCAAAAAGAGCATAATAATTTAACAAATAAATTTTAAGATATTATATAATGAGACATGGAAGAATCTACAAGGAAATAATTTACTGCTTTAGCCCCATGTCCATGCAAAATGTTCATATATATATATATATATAAGCTTTTAACATCTAATGTTAATCAAGACATATCAAGAGTCAACCTAATATTTTTGATTTTTACATAAAAACACATTTGTATCCTTAATATATGAAGGCTATTATAGAAAGTATAGTCACATGCAGATATAATGGGTCTTCTAAAGCATTAACAGCATCCATATATGTTTTGGGAAGACAATAAAAATGTAAAATCTTAAAGTTATATTAACCTAACTAGACTATCCCATTTAATAACAGTTATGGAATAATTCAACAAATTGTTACAATGCTTGGCAGTGTACAAAAATGTTACTTTCCTGCAAGAAGTATTATCATTTAAATGAATATTACCCATACTGAGGTATTGATTTAAATTCTACATCACAATGTTAGTGTCATTTTCTGATGATAGAAAAAATAGTTTTTTATTTTTACTTAACTCTTGTAAGGCTTGTCACTCAGACTTAATGGGTTTTAAGATCACTTCCAGTAATAGCTGGATAAGAGACTCTTTGACTATATGGAATGATACTAATTGGGAGTCTTGTTCTTTTAGGGAAATAGGTTTCTTAAAGAATGTAATGGCTACATTTATTAGAAGTTACTTGAAGAAGCACACACAATACTGTGGGACTCCTTTAATGATCACTTTGCAACAGGGTTGTAACAGAGAATTTATACCTAAAATTGATTGAAAAGCTGAAGTGCAAGAAACGCCTTAGTATGACCAACTCTGTTATACCAAGATTGATCACCTGAGTATCTATTGAAGTAGTTTATGTCACTGATTAAGTGTCATTAATAATTTAGACACAGTTGGTTATTGAGTCACAGGATTATGTAATATTATTATAAATTAATGGCTGTGGTAATTTATGGAAGTTAAGATGAAGTCCTAATTGATGCATGGACAAAAAGCACTTAACTTCCATTTTATTGATCTTATTATTAAACCGACTTAATTTTACTTTACTTGTTTGTTGCCTGTTTATTGCACGTACTTGGAGGGGCCTTGTTTTTATTCATGTTTGTGGTAATTGAGGATTTCTCTCCTCTTCTGGTTATTATCAGTCAGTGTTTTATCGAAGCTACTAGATTAAGACACACTTAAATGCTGTATCATACTATGGTCCATTTCTTTGTTCAATCATAGTCTTTAGTTTATTTTTTTTCCAAATGATGTATTCTAGGAAGCTTACTATAAACAGTGCCATTCATTTGGCAGACCTACTCACTGATTTGGGTGAATCTTTCCTATTCCTCTCTGAATAAAGAAATACTAACTTTATCTTTTTACCAGTTGTCTCTGCCTCCACCTCACAATCTTTGTGCCCTTATAGATATAAAATGTTTTATTTCCATTCCTAATTAACTTGGCTGTATCTACTCAGTGTGTGCCATTAGCTTTATGAGTGCCTTCTCTGCATTCTTTTCCCTTAACTTATTGCCCTCAGTCTTCCTCTTTCTGTGTTTCACTATACTTCCTGCATGCTGTATGTCCTTCCCAAATAGTCGGTGCTACCAAATTCAAGAACAATATTTGCTTCATACAAAAGATTGTTGCTTTTATAATAGCAGATTTGATGCATCCCCCATGTTTTTCTACACTGTCTCCATGCCTGCTTGCTAAAACGTTTTCATCCATGAAATGGAGATTTCTTCATTCTAATGGACTTAGTTCACATGGTAGGATGGTGTTGAGACACACTGTTTTGTAGCCACTTCTTTCTAAATAGCTGAACAAATAAAAATAATAAGTAAAAACACAGTTCTGATGAAATAAAAGGAAACCTTTTTGAGTCAGTAAAGTGAAAGATAAATTATTTTGTCTATTAAACTATTTTCAAGAACTGTAGACTTCTTCAGATCAATGTTAATGCCATTGTAGCAGTGCTCCTTAACCATATTTCTTAGACAAAAGCATTTGTCTTTCACTTTATTGACTGAATAAAACATCATTTCAGTTCATTCACACTCTACTTTTATTTATTTTTACTTATTCAGTGATATTGCCACATGTGGCTTACTGCATAGAGTTAGAGGATATTGGCCATTTTTCTGCCTTTTTTTTTGTTTGTTTGTTTGTTTGTTTGTTTTTTAAATATCCAAAGGGCTTCCCCACTTTCAGAAATTAAATTCTGTGTCTGTCTCATGTGAGAATAACAGGTCCATGACTGCTGTCATTTCTCTCTCTCTCATTGCTGTTCAGGAAGTAGCTAAGGCAGACCTACCTCCTGTAGGGCCATCAGGTGTGACTTGGTTCTTAGATATGGCTTCAGCCTGGTTTCTTTAACATCTGGAATATTAACGTCCTCCATCAGCAATATCTCCTCTTCATCTTTTATCCTAAATATAGTGTTTCTCATTTTCTTATCCTATTCATTTTCCACATGGTATTGTTGGTAAGTTAGGAAATACTGTGTAGGAGATTCACTTGATGTGAACCTGTGTGTGCCAGCATGCAGACTGTTACCAACTGCAATGGTTTTCAACATTCTAAGAGCCTTGAGTAATGTGTCTTATAATGCAGACCAAACACAAATCCTCTATCAACAGAAATCATTATCCATTATAAGGGTGGCTGTCATCGTTACACTTTGCTCAATGCATTTAATTTGAACTGAGATGAGTTTTGCATTCTTGCTATTACCTGATGAATATTCTATATATGAAAAGATGAAAGCACACTTCCCCAAAATGCAACAGGTTGTATAACATCCTGTAACTGACAAGTATGAAAATAGAGATTTCCTTCTATATCACTGTTGCAGTATTCAAAACAGAAGGGATCTCCCGTTCAGGGCAGCCTGATGCTCTGCCAGTATACAAAAGCCTAATGATCCTGTATACACCATACATCACATTTATGCTCCCTGCACAGAATGTAGGACATAAAAAGGACATATGAATGCAACTACCAAGAACTTCTTTGCCACCAGTTACAATGCTACTTTTCCTAGTTGGTCTGAGCACCTTATTGCTGTACTGAATATTTAGCTACCAGATAAGTGCCCTGTTGTTTTTTTTTTGTTTTTTTTTTTTTTGTTTGTTTTTTTTGTTTTGTTTTTTTTTACTTTTCTTGGTCTTGTATTTTATTTTGCTACCTAGAGTTCATGTCATCCAAGAAGGGAAAATGTCAGTGAGGGAGACAGGTTCCCCATACGGATCATCATGAACAGACCCCAGGATTCAATAAAATCCATGTAGGGTCTGTGTAGAGCCTACATTAAATGTATCCATCTACACAGCAATGGTTCCTCCTTGGCAGCGTGCTATACATATTAATTATGACGTTCTGCTGAGGAAGATCACAACAACACAGGTATTGAATCCATGTAAGGCTAACTTTACAGGCTGCCCCTTAATTTTGGACTGTCCATAAAAATTCTGGAGAGTTGTTAGGCATACCACAACACCTCTTGGCCAGTAGACCTGGACCAACAGGTGTACAATGGATTGCACTGCATCTACTCACAATATAAGATTTTTTTTACATTTATGTGCCTGTTTGCTCGCTGCAGCATGTAGCTTAGCCATGCTTAGCTTTGCTCAAATCTACACTAGACATCTAAAATAGAAACTGGATGTGTTCAATTTCAATTAATTATCTAATTTACTTTTTATTATTTTTTTTTCATGAGCTTGTTTGCATGATGCTGCGTGTTGCTTAGCAATGCTTAGCTTTGCTGACAGATACAGGGGACATCCAGTAGACATCTAAAAATAGAAACTTGATCTGTTCAATTATTATTGTACTGCAGTGCTTAGCAATGAGCAAACCTGAACAGCAAAGCTGCACTATGCATACACCCCCCTGTGCAGTATATGTGAAAATAGTTTCCTTCACTATTTTGGTGGCTGTATAGGTTTAGTCATGACCTATAGTGCAGTAGGTCCTGGGTTCGAGCCCTGAGCATTCATACTTTTTATATTTATTGCAGTGATGATATGTCAGGTGACTGAAACAGTGGTGTATTTGAAATTAAAAAATATGTGATATGTAGCTAAGCTGTATGAAGCTAAGCAGTGTTGAATGAGCATCAGCATTGCCTATACATTTTATGTGGTTTTGAGTGATGCTTAGCTGTGCTCAAACATGCTCAACAGTGCACACTTGCTAAGCTCTGCTTAAACAGTTTGTGCAGGTTTGCGCAAAGCTAAGTACTGCTTAAACATGTCAATGGTCTACTCCCATTTATTCTATGCTCAGCTTCACTTAAACAGTTTGTGTGATGCTAAGCAGTGCTTAAACCAGGTTTGTGAAAGTTTGCATAAAGTTAAGTGATGCAGCATTTTTTTGAAAGTTACAGTATGATGTGTAGGATGGGAATCCAGTCTATATAAAGGCCAGTAGGCTGGAATCTCATACTATTCACTGGAGTTTTCACCTGGGTGCTAATATGCCTGGTGATGTTAGTGAGGGAGCATATTTTTGGGTGCAGAGGTGGGGTGTGCAGGAGTCCAGAGTGTCTGTTGGACTCCTGGTCAAGCACTAAGAACCCCAGCTGCTGCAGGGTGATCACCGTGGCTCAGAATGTAAATGAGGCCTGGGGTGTGTTAGCCAGGGACATTACCAGTACTACTGGTATCCCCTGCACTGGTCAGCAGTGTTGTCACCACTACAATGACCTGAAGCAAAGGAAGAGGGGGAACCTTGGACACATGGGTCCAAGAAGCTCAGACTGGGCAGAGCCCACTGATATGTACATATGTGTGCCACTAGTTTAGGAATATACAAGCTGAATGTGTGCAAAACTGGTATGCATAATGGTTTTCTAGTCTTTCAACAGCTGCAGCAGAGAAGACTCACGATGTCTAGACCCATGCAGGGCACCTGGCTAGGATGAGGCAAGAGTGTGGTAGGTTGTAAACATCAAAGTAATAACATAATGCATAAAGTAATCTTGCAATAAATTAGTAGCAGAGTTTGCAGTCTTAACAGTCAATTATGAAATACCTGCGATATGTAACATGTGCTGTAATGTCTCACTGCCAACCTGAAATGATAGAACAAATTAAATCCACTAAACATGCAGTAATGTGTTGTATAGCTTCCAAACATCACTTCATGGTTTTATCTAGCAATATTTAGAGTCACAGGTCTGGTCTGGCCATTGTCTGAAAAACGCTGTAGTTTGCACTCAATTAATGAACAGGGTATATGGGTTATCTATGAGATGTCTTTCACAGCTATCCATGGTCTACATGGCAGACTTGAAGCAACATTAATCAATAAAATCTAAATGATGATGGTGCTTTGATATGTAAATTGTCTTTCACAGCTATCCATGGTCTACATGCTAGACATAAATGTTAATAATTAAAGAATGTAGCCACAAATGTTTGAAATGCATGTAGTTCAATAACCAGAGTAAGGTTTAGGCCTGTGTTCTGCTCATTATGTCTGTAATAATGCTGTACAGTCCAGCCAGGCAATAAACACAGTATATGGGTAAGGTAACTGAAGTCCTGGACTGCTATATGTCAAAATGCCACTGTTAGAGGAACATTATCAATAAAGTTTAAAACAGGATTGTGCTTTGATAACTGCTGTATTCAAATAAAGTGGTCATAATTAATGTGTTCACTGCATTTGGTTCCAGTGCTATACCACACACAGCTATGCATGAGTGTAAATGTAGGGTTTCACACAAAAAGTTGCAATAAAAGTCATAAAGGAGAATATTGTTTTTAGAATTCATGGTATTGAAATAAAGTGCACATAATCACAGCAGTCACTGCTTGTGGGTTCTAATCCCATGGCAGCCAGCTGACAAATAACCAGCTGTGCACTGTAGTTAGTGTACATGAGCATACCTCTCAACTGACATGTTTTTGAAGAATGTAATGACTAGTGCCTCTTATGACTGGCCATTGATTATCAGATATATGACAGTCCTTGGAATGCAATTTATTGGCAAATCCATTTACAGAACATATTGATAGTAATGTATGAGCATCACAGTTCCCTGTAGTTGTGCCTGTGTACCAACATTTGTTAGTTCTTGGCCCATACTGTCCCATGCTAACAGGTTGAGAGGTATGTACGTGCAGCATCCTCTATACAAGAATTGCAGTCACCATGCTCACAACTGAAATTGCATATTTGTAGTAGTATGAATTAGTAGTCTGTGTAGAAATATTAACTGTGATGTTAGTAATGGTATGTTTTTCTCTCTCTCGTATCCCTTATCTTCTTCAATTTATTTAATGTTATTTGTTACTATGATTTGATATTGCTATATTATTTCGAACTACCTGTTATGCTGGCCTTGTGTATTATTTTATACTGGTTTGCTGTTAACATACTTTCCTTATTGTTATTTATTGTTGTGTTCCTCATAATGTTCCTTTATCTGTTGTTTCATTAATCAGTACTATCTTCCATTATGTTAATACTAACATTTGTTTGCTTATTTGTTTTTTAACGAATGTTTATAACTAATATCCTGCACCACAACAAGGTAGGCCGGTTCCTGGTGATCCAACTACCTTGGCTCCCCGAGCTATGGCACCAGGGCCCAGCATGTCTGGGCTGCAGCCTGGTGGTGCTCCCACTGCTGCCCCTGCACTACCTGTGGCGCCGGGTAGTTCTGCCCCAGCCCCTCTGGGAGTGGAGGTGGAGGGGGTGATTATATCACCCATGAGGAACTGCCAGGTACAATGTGTAGGCTGATGCATTGATCTTTTGGTGCACGCTTATGCCAGATGGAGTGCACGTTGTCCATCCTGGTGGGGCAGCCTGGCCCCATGTGCCAGCAACCACCACTGTCACCACAGGGGCAGTGAAGGAGTAGTGCTGACAATCCCATTGGTGAGGACTTGAGTCGCACTGTTGCCATATGTGATGCTTATGGGACTGGTATTCCACAACATCCTCCCCAACTAAAGTGTTTACCCCCCTTGTGTGTCTCAGACCAAACCTGTCTGCTGTCTTGTCTGTCTTCTCTGTCTGCAAACACTTCCTTACCCTTCCAACGTCCTACCCCCACATGCACCTATGTCCTATCCCCATCATTCAACTCTCACCGTAAAAAAAAAAAATGGGCACATGTCCCAAAAAGATTTCATCCCATACATAGCTCTCCATTTCATACATGTGTCCACTGGACACACTCAATTTGGTCTAATTGGCTTGACAATGCACTTATGTCCTCACCCATTTCTCTGGGGGTGACAGTCCAAAATCGTTTACAAATTCTGTTAAAGTGCACAGTTGTTGCTGTACAAGAAATGGATAATTATGGTTCTTTCCTGCCATCTTCCTGCACATACCTACCTGCCTTTCACTATGTTTTCTCCCTGCTTGCACCCCATTTCATCCCTGTCCTCTCTCTCCATTTTTCTTTTCTTTAAAGATGTTTTGCATGACTGAGCTCAGCTAAATGGTGATAGATTGATATACATCTGTGAAATAATAGTAATCACATGCAAAATGTACTACTGTGCCCTGTCTCAAACCCAGGACCACTGCACCTACAGACCAGTGCATCAACCCTCCAAGCCACACAGCTGCTAATTAACACAGGTGCTTTAAGCAAAACATACCAACTGGCAAGTAAACATCATTAAGTGTGTTTAAGCAGTGCCGCACATCACGCTGCATCATGTAAACTTGCTTAAAGAGTAATGGAAAAAATGGGAGTGTAACTTGGAGTCTGGTATAGGACTACACCACTAAACAGGCAGGCACAGAATAATGGATTTAAGTGAGGTCTCTAACAGCAGGTAAATGTGCACTTTCTCAACAACACTTAAAAATACACTTGCTAAAACATTAATGTTAAAATATATGCTGCAGCAGTGACTCAGTAGCTCAGTCTGTTAAATGCTTTGAAAACAGTAATTTTTGGCACACATGGTCCTAGGTTCAAAGCCAGTGGTGTGTAGCATTCAATTTACATTTTTGTGAGTCCATCAATGAATGGGTATGTCATCAACTATTTATCCACCCAATGCATTTCAAATAGAATGTCTGCTTTTCAATGATGGAAGCCAAAGGCATGGTGATAAAAACACAGTTGACATATCCCTATGGCAACACTATAAAGTGCATAGAGTGTCAGGTCATGTATTAATATTCATTCACAGAGGGGTTTAACTTAGGTAATTTAAAGGAGGTCCACTAATATCAGAGTGGAACACTCAGTCATCTGATAATAATATTGCAGATTAGCACAGCTGCACAACTAACATACCTATATGGAGGTCCTGCTAGCAACCAGGACTGCCAGCACACACTTTCCAAATGACTACCATAAAGTAACACATGTCTTGGCAGTTGCCCAAATGGTTGATATAATGGTATATTTACCCTCTATGTTGTTCAAGGACACAACAAACATGTTACCTATTACTCTGTTAATGATACATTTGGCTAATATACATACCTTAAACACATACCTCAATATCCTGTGAGATGGTTCCCCCAATCAGGCTCTGCCTGTACACCAAAGCTGCCAGTGGTCACACCTTTACACATAACTGCTGTTGTCCTCCACATTCTGCAGCCTCTCTCACTATGCTTATTGCCTCCAGCAGTAGCATCAACTGTAGCCTGTAGGCCAAACAGAAATGTATGTAATAAGTATCTACGTCAAATACCCTCCCTGTGCTGACATAGTATTTTTACCAAGCATTTCCACCCCATCATATCAGAAAGGGGAAGGATTCTACATTGAGGCCTTATATCTCCATCAATAGTTGCAGGAAATTTCCTGAATTCCACTGCAAATCAACTGTGTATGCTTTAATTAGCATTATTCAACCACAGACTGGTTCAGAGGTAATCACCTGCTAATGAGGACCAACTTAAAAAAGGCAAACTCCTAGCTAGGGAAACCATTGTGTATGAGAGTTGTTTTCTGTGGTGAACTCATCCCAACAAGTATATATCTGCATCTTTCAAAAGAGGTGTATTATACTCCAGCAGGTATGTAATCACGTTATCTCCAACATGATGCATATGGTGGAATATAGTTATGGGGAATAGGATTACAT
>NC_056725.1:1633735425-1633777494 GCF_019279795.1 Protopterus annectens
TGACATATCTGGTTGAGCCTTGCAGTACTTTCCAGGCATGTGTGCCCACATCTTCATAGTGTATGCCATGCTACACAATATGATCCTGCGGAAACATCTGCAGCAGGGACAGAATGGTGAAGGCCCTCATAGCCCACCACCATTGCCAAGGGACCCACAGGCACAGAGGGACTCAGACCACGAACACCCTGTGCTAGCCCCAGTATGCAGACAGAGGCGTGCCCAGTATGCCCATGCCTTGGCAAAGAGGGAACATATAGCACACACACTGACAGTGTAGGCACTCATGGACTGACACCCTTCTCCACCTGCACACACAGTAAACATGGATGGCACACACACACGACCACCTGTAAATTGTCATGTATAGGTGGTCTACCGTGTGCATCCTACAAAGGTAGCCCTCAACTATTGTACACACAACTGCCATTGGCACAAGGTAAGTCAATACCTGAACAGTAAATTAAGCTATCAGCATGTGTCCATACTGTATGTAGAGGTTCATAAATGCATAGGTAGGTACATGCCTAACTGCCCGAGGCCACTCATAAGCATAGTCAAAAAGCGTCTGCTGTTGCCACCCCATCGATTAACTAACTGTCCCTCTGTGGAGCAGAGCTAATTGTGGGATCCCTGGGGTGTATCCACTGTTCCCCACCCACTCTGCAAGGATTCCTTGGAGTGTTAGTGAGGTGTTTTGTATAATGTAATCAGGGACGTAGTTCCAAAAAATGGGGAGTATCCCTGACAGGAATCTTCTCAGATGTTTACATGTTACATAGTATACCTTAAACACAGCTTGCATATATAGGTAGTATTCCACAGAATAATAAACATGTGGAACACACAACCACTGAAATGTGCATTAATCACCCTTGCACTACCAGTGCCTGCTCTGAGAGGTAAAATACCACTACCAGGATTAGAACACGCAACCATGTACACAATCTTCATAATAACATACCACTACGCTACCTGAGATGTACCAATGGCAGTTGTGTATATTGGCAGGATAAAACACAAAAGGTAGGAATGTGTGTAAATAGGACAAACCGGCATGTACCCGATGAAAGGTGTATGTTATATATATATATAATATATATCTATATATATATATATATATATATATATATATATATATATATATATATATATACATCAACATATATGTATATAGAGAGAGAGAGAGAGGGAGAGAGAGAGATATATATGTCGATATATGGGGATATACATATATATGTAGATATATAGATAGGTTAACAACTTCTACATAACCATGGAGGTACATATAAATGGGATACCTACCACATACCGACTGCTTGACATACCGAAGCGCGTAATCACGAGGCTTAAAGTTCGAAATAAAACAGTACCGAAACACCAGATGCGTAAGGTTTAAAATCACAATGTTAAGGGACAGTTAGTCAGTGCTTCTGGTATTGCAGTTCAGGTAGGTTACTGTGTGTAAGTGTGTTTCTGAGGGCTGTAGTGTGTGTAAGTGTGTGTTCTGAGTGTGGTGTGTGTTCCTGGGGGACTGTAATGTGTGGGTGTGGGTTAGCTTTGTGCATCTGTTTGCGCGATCTAGGAGGTAGAATATTAAGGTGGGGGGGTGTGGGGGGAGCAGACACCCACATGGGGGGTGTAGGGGGGCTTGCCCACCTGCTCGTACGTAGAGTAGGATGGTTTGTTTGGATGTAGTGGGTAGCAGTGTGTCTGTGTGTGTGTGTTCCATGTTCGTATTACTTTCGCGAGTTACTGTTGCTGTCCGTAATGTGGGGTATGGGAGTCTGGGCCCGGTACTGTGGGTGTCAGAACTGTGTGGTTTCAGTATTCCGTAGGGATCCCATATAAGCAGTTGAAGTGTTAATATATGAGTATAACATGTACCATAGCAATCACACATTCCGCCATGACCAACCTTTATGAACAAAGGATATGGAGAGTATATGCCTATACACTATTACAAATATGTGCTATGGACATGAGCCAATGATAGGGTTACCACCTGTCCCACTTTGCAAGGGACAGTCCCTCTTTGGACGGTTGTGTCCTGACCAAATATATTAAACGTGGCAAATGTCCTGAGATTGTAGGACAAAATTATGTCCCATATGTAATGTAATAGTTGCATACAATAGTTCTTTCTGTATCTAAAATACCTACATGTTACAAGAAACAGGATAAGCAACTAAACTGCTAAAAGAATAAGCTTATAATTAGGCAAGAAAGGAAAGTTCTATCCCTTGTACTGACTGTGGGTTTGTGTCGGTCTGTAAATTCTGATGTGTGTCCTTAAAATGTCCCACTATGGCCATATGAAAAGGTGGCAACCCTAGCCAAAGAGTGTCAGTCACCAACACAACTACAATGACTGCAAATACCTATGACAGAAATACACAGCTTTCATGTAGCAACACTTTATTACATTCCGATGTATTGCCGAAAGTATTCAAGGACTAACATCACCTGCATGCTATACAGGAACCACTTAACAGTGCCTTAATTAATCAGCCTGCAATTACCGTAGTATTAGTCCACTAAAGGATAGGTGTTCAAATAGGGAAGGAACCCTCATGCACATATCGATTATGTATAAAAGCAGTTCCTACACACCTGCATCTGCTATGCACACCCACCAGCATCACCCCCACACCCAAACAAATTACAATACAAACTGTAATAACATCACAAATCATTCACTCACTGTACGACATCTGCAGAAGCCTTAACATACCTTGTCAGAGACACACTAAAATGGCCCTATGTGAAATATTTGCTGTTATACAATGGAACAGCTGCTGATGTTATAGGGTTTGTTTGCACTAATCCCATTTCAGAGGGTTGTGTGTACACCAGGAAGTGTTACCAATTACTGAATAACAGCACAGTATGATACACATGTACACCAAATCAAGGATGTCTGGTGAGCACACTGTAAACCACATAACAGTTCATGCATAGCCATACAGCCTTGAGCTGCCCAAACATCCTTGCCAGACTGAAACATCTGCAGAAGTATCAGGTACAAACAAACCTTGCATAAGTAGCAAAGTTCTGAAATATAACAGCTGTACTCACATGTAGAACAAAATCGTCTAGCCATTACACACAATCCATGGGAGTCATGAAGCTAATATATCTCTGTCTGTCTCCATACAGCTGTTGAAATACATCACAAACAACACATCCAGGCTGTCTTCCTTGAAAGTAAGGCAAACGGACAATGCCCAAAAGGAGTACTCAGTTATACACCACTGTTGCCATGGTATCGGCTAATGGAGTAGCTGCACAGCTGATGTGCATCTAATTAACTACTTTGGAACATCAACTGGTGGTCAGGATAGCACGTTACCGATATTTAACTAGAAAAGGATGGCTTATCACACATTCAAATCATCCGTATATACCAACAGAATGTTACAAAGAAGATTGAAACACAAGCTGAAAAGGGTTGAATCAACAGTTAATGACACCTCGGGTTACTAATAAAGTATGTAGAACAGTCAGTATGTCTGTGTATTTAGTACCTGTTCTGTAGTATTTAAAGTGCACGCAATCCATATAGTGAAAACAGTTATCTTGTAGTGATGTATTGTTGAGCATAGTAACGCTTGTAGTATTTATGCGTGTACTGCTGTAGGTCACAAGGCAAACACTGCATACACCACAAGGGATGCTATATAAGGGATTTGAACACAAATATACCTCACCAGCTGCTGTCAGTGGCAGGGCTGGTCCAACAGGTATGTGCTATAACAGGGGATAGTATATGTTGATATATTGTAACAGTAGCCATATGTATGGGTGTATTACTGAGAATAACATGTCAAAGGTTGGCCCGCTGTGCAATTATGATTTGCATTGTGAGATATTGTGCCAATAATTGTGTAATGTACAGTATTGTAAGCAGATATGTATTACAAGTTACATAGCATTACTGTTATGTTAGGCAAACATTAGTTATGTCTATTAGCATTTACAATACACAATAACAGGATACATATGACTTGTAGTCACCCGATAGTTTATCAGCATGATGTTGTTGTGTCTTTCGGCGTTTCCTGGTTAGGGGTCGCCACAGCGGAACTCCGGTCCGCTAATAATTGGCAGTAGATTTCTACGTGCCGAGTTGCCAGCTCTGACGCACAACCTTCAACGAAGGTACGCCCATTCACGCATGTCTCCACACAGAAGACGCTTTAGCTGAGAATCAGCATGATAGCAAAGTAAAATGGAAGAGCTAGTTAACTATCCATGCACATAATACCTTTAATAAGTGCAAAGGTAGGTACTAGGCTGTCTTACCAAGGGTATTTATAAGCCTAGCTAGAGTGTGTTGGCTTTCACCACCCCCATAGGTTAGTTCCCTGTGCCTCTGAACGGCAGAGCCATTAGTTCCCTGTGCCTCTGTCCAGCAGAGCCACTGCAGTGTTCCCCGGGGTACATGTCTGTCTCCTATCCACACGTCAAGGTTTCCCTTGAAGAGTGCTAGTGAGGGACTCTGCCTGATGCATATTGGAATCATGTTCCAAAGCATGGGGAGTGTCCGGGTCAGGAATCTATCCGTCTAGCATGTCCTAGTTATTGTTGCGGTTAGGTGTATATCCCTAGAGTATGTGGCTCTCAGGGGCCTCTGTTTAGGTGGAGCATATCCAACAACACTGGATTGGACATGGGCCTTGTATGTCAAGCAGAGATCACCTGTGAGTATGCGGTATGCAACCAAGTACAGCTGGAGTTTCTTAGGTTGGGCTGCATAGGTCATCTGTTTGAGGTCAGTAATCCTCTTGGTGTGGTACTGTTGTGGTCTTCCAAGCTGTTGCAGTTGTCTTGTAAGGTATATCCCAAATGGGGTGTTGTATCCTTTAATGGGTCTAATAAGTCATGAGTAGAGAGGCACAATGGCCTCCTTTGATCTGGATGCAAACCCATTAGAGATTAGGGGGGCCACATAGAAGGATATTTTAACCACCTTGTCATTATGGGTATCAAAGGAGAGATTGCTATCTACTGGGTTTCCCAGATCCCTTATTACCTTTTCTGTATGTAGGGGACTAGCATCTATGTGGTAGTCCATGGGTAATTAGTTATATCCAAAGGGGATGACTATGCACTTTTTGGCATTCAGCTTGAGGCCATGATATTGACACCAGGTATCCGTCTCAGTGCGACCCTTCCGGAGGGTGTCTATAAAAGCTGGGGAAACAATTATGGCCCCTAATTTGCAGTCGTCTGCAAACCTTTTCAGCCATAGCCCTCCTGTGCTTGCCTGTACATCAGAGATTTATATACCTTACTTGAGGGGTCCTAGGACTGAGCCCTGGGGGACGCCACTTGTAACTGGTATACAGTCAGACCTAGTGTATGCAACTCCCACTATGTGGGTTCTGTCCGTGAGCCACTTTGCAAACCATCACATGACGTAGGGGTTAATGTTCAGGCGGATGAGTATGTCGATAATACCAGAATGAGGAATGGTGTTGAAAGCCTTTGAGAGATCTAGGTAGGCTGTGTGGACCTCCTTACCCTCATTTAATGCCTTGGTAACTGTCTCTAATAAGCCCACCAGGTTTAGGAGGCATGGTCTGTCCTTAAAGCCAAACTGGGAGGGGTCAAAGGTTTGGAGGTACCCAATATCTCTGTCACTGAGATCCATGCTGCTGTGCTCCATTGCCTTGCAGACCAGGCTAGTCAGGCCTATAGGGCAATAGGTCCCATGGTCCGTTGTGGCGCCATCGGGCACACAGCCCAATGTGAGGCTATTATTGAACATGGTGCATAGGTGGGGAGCCAGTACGTTCTGAAGTTCATGTAAAACGCAGCCTGGGATGTTGTCCGGTCCCATGGATGCTGTGATATTGGCTTTAGAGTGTGCAGCTTTTACTCATGAGTTGTGAGTACAGGGACTCTGCACTCTTCCTGTATAGATATGGGCCCTTTAGGGGGTGAGAGGGGGGAAAGGTAGCACTGAACCTATCTTCCAGGATGTTGGCAATATCGGTTGGTTCTGTAATGTTCATGCCTTTGTGCTGTAACTCAATGCAGATCTGGGTGTTAACATTGAGATATTTGACATAGCTATAGAATGCTTTATGGTTGTTGTTGGAATTAGTGGTGGTTTTGTTTTCATAGATAGCTTTGGAGGATCTTATAAGGGATCTCACCTTCTTACTGAGGCTGACCAGGGAGCTCCTCCACACATGGGATTGTACTCACTTTTGCAACAGTGCCTTCCTCCTGTTGTACAGGTTGTTTATGACAGGGGACCACCAGATTGGCTTCCTTAATTAGGAGTATAGCGTCTTGGTTCTCTTTGGGATAGCACGATCCATGCACTCGTGTAAGTGCTTATAGAGTGCATTTCTGTAGGATTCAGCAGTTGTAACAGTATTATCCATCTGCATGGGTGTTATGACGTTCACCACGTCTGTCTTAAGAAACATGAAGTTGGCTTTGTAGACATATTATACTGTGGTTCCCTTAATGGGGGGTGGGGGCAGGATGTGGATATCAACGGTGTTCAGCTCATGGTCAGATCGGACCAACGAGGAGTTGACTTCAGGTGTGGAACACTGATCATTCATGTTGGTAATGCCTAGGTCTAGGATATTGTTGCCCCTGCTGGGTGTGTGGATATGTTGATCCAGGGCATTGGTGTTTATGAATTCCAGAAAGCATTGAGCTAATGAGTTGGTACACGAGTAGTTTTCTCAGTTAATGGTGGGGTAGATTCGGTGAGACTATGTGATGAGTGTGGTGTGGTGAGAATGTTTACCTTCTCCACATGACAGTCAGGGTCAGGCTTGGTTGGAGAGAGCTTTACCTCCAGTTTGGCTAGATAAGTGCATCTCTCACAGGTTGTAGTGTTGGGTGGTAGGTGGAGAGGGTTGTCTGTGTACATGAGGCAATGTCTACGTTGCCTCAAGACGTCCAGATTCATCAGATAGACAGGAGAGAACACTGGCAGCTGACCCTTGGACATGCCTGAATATAAAACTAATTTCCCCTAGATAAGTGAGGAAAGTGAGTACAAGAGCTATTTTACTCTAAGCAAGTGAGAAAAATATGTACAAAACCTGTTTACCTCTAGGTAATGAGGAAGATTGAGTGCTATAATTAGTAGCTTACGTAGTACTTGGTTTGCTGACAAAACCCACACTGTAAAAGTAGCTGACTCCAAATCCAGCTCCAGACAAGTGACAAGTGGAGTACCTCAGGGTTCAGTCCTGGGACTGCTCTTGTTTGGCATCTACTTCTCTGAAGTACAGGCCAACACTAAGGGACTCGGGCTAACAAAGATCGCATATGACTGCAAACTGGGAGCCATTATTAAACCCTCAAATTATATGGATATTCTACAAAAGGGCCTTACAGAAACAGATGCTTGGTGCCAGAGCCATGGAATCAAGCTCCATGCTAAGAAATGTGTAGTTATCCCCTTTGGGAAAAAACATGTGCCAGTGAATTACCACATAGGTGGCAGTACACTAAACACTGAAAGTGTTATAAGAGACTTGGGGACACAGGTGGACAGTGGTCTCAGCTTCGATAACCACATCACCACAACAGTCAGGAAATCTTTCTATGTGGCACACCTCATCACTAAGGGCTTTTCATACAGAAAAAAGGAGGTCATTGTCCCACTGTACTCATCCCTCATTAGACCCATTATAGAATACAATGCCCCATTTGGTATGTACCTCTCGAGACATCTGCAACAACTGGAAAGGCTGCAGAAATACCCCACTAAAAGAATCACAGGCCTAAAGCAGATGCCGTATGCTGACCATCTAAAAAAACTCCACCTATACTCTGTCACATATCATCTACTCCTAGGTGATTTCTGCTTAACATACAAGACCATGTCAAACCCAGAGCTGTTAGACATGCTACACTTAAAGAAATCCCAGTCCCGCAGAGACACACGCTCCAGGGATCTAAACCTTGTCATCACAATGAACAAAACATGCTGGAGAGAGAGGTTCCTCACCCAGAGACTCCCCAGACTCTGGAATAGACGGCCCAAACATGTCAAGCAGAGCGCCTCTTTGGCTTTCTTCAAAAGGAACCTTGTTGATTGGATGGGAGATAGGAAATACACCCTGGGATCACGTCAGTCACCTTGCTAGACAGGGGTCCAGGGAAGTAAATACTGTGGGAAGAAATAGCCAGGGAATTGTTATGGCTAGGCTTGTATAGGCCCTAAGGCCGATAGCCTAGTACCAACCTATGAACCTATGAACCTATGAACCTATGAACTTACAAGTTCTGAACAAGTGCTGAGCATGAATAAGCAATCCAGATAGGGTCTTGGATAACATAAACACACTGTCCCCCCCAACAGGTACACAATCATATATCCATGTACACCACAGAGCCCCTGTACCCACAACTATGCAGGCAGAAGCTGCACTCAGGCTGCATGGGACCTGTCTCCATCACAGGTTGTATCATACACATATGGCAAAACAAGTTGCTCTCCATGTACACATCATGTAAAACATAGTTCCATGTCAGGCTGTGTACACACTGAATGGTGCACACCAACAGGTATCACAACCCACAAAGGGGAGACACCACTGATAATGGAAAGTACTGCATTACTACCCTGCTGAGTCTGGTCTGAAAGGCCATGAACCTTGATCAAATTATTTGATGTTAGCAGTACAGATGTAGATGATAATAAGGTTGATTTCACACTGCATATCATAACCTTGCCAGGTCATAGGACATCATCACCCATACTGTGTTCCACCTACACTCGGTATACTAGATGTACATTCCTATGTCACAGGAGTGTTTTGCAACGGGACTGCTGGCAGAACCAACACTGCAGAAGGTGTCTGAATAATACATGCTCATCACACCAGGGCCAGCTACAGTAAGACAGGGTTAATTAATTGTATTCCCCCTCATTGTAGCCCATACCACACAGACAAATAGAAGGCATCTGCCTATTGAAGTATGTGAATGACTATGACCTAGGAGTAATAGCCGACTCAAGAGTGTTGTGGACAACATACAGAAGGGACTTTGTGGGTGAGGTGTGTGTGACCTATGGCCACAATCTGACAGCTGCATATTGCATTGTCACCCCTATGTTAATAACCCTGTACCCATGAACTACCACCTAGGCAGCGGTCAACATAATGGACACTGTGTGTAAGGGATGCAGCTGGGCAGTTGTCTTTCCTGTGATAGCTACATCACCACACCTGTCAGGTAGTCATATGTGGCAACCCTAATGACAGGGTGCCATCCATGAATATAGAGATCATTGTCCAGCCATACACAACACTCAAGTAACCCATATCAGATCATATATTTCCTTTAAGGGGTAATGGCCATATGCAGCCTTCCCATTCCCCATCTCCACTATGTAGCATGATGCATACCCTGAATAAATCCATGTTCAACCCAGTGATGTTGGACATGTTACACGTACACATCCTGATCTCAAACACATACTTCATGGACACCCACCTTCTACATGCTGGACAGATCCTTGTCCCATACACTTTACATAGTCCTGCCATACTATGCATTCCTGTACGTCAAAGCTGCACGTGGCTCCCCTCTCAGACATGGTGTGATGACCACATGGTAAATGTATCATTAACCTTGTGGATCAGTAATGTGGAACTGCTCCACCTGGCCCCAGAGACCTGCCTGTCGGCTACATCCAGGTAACCTTTCATCCTAGATTCATACATGGCCCATGGCTTATAGCCTACTACTTGACTTTGACTGTACATGCTATAGTTGATATCCATCCCTGCAAATACCATCTGGCTAGCCAGTGTCCCATGTATATCACATGTGCAATACAGGTGATACATGGCAGGATGTTGAATTGCTGTACAGTGCCATCTAGATGTATATGGCAGTACACATACATGTAAAACCTTATGTAAGCAAGTCTGCAGGGTCACAGGTCATGTCTGTTAAGGCAGTGTAAGTCTTTATATGTGACATATACACAGTATCAAGGTCGACTGCATTAATGTGGACACATCCAGCCATGTGCTGATAGGTAGGAACACCAGTACAGGCAAACAGACATGCCCACATCAAGACAGCATCCACATGTAGTATGAGCAATGTAATCAGGTGACACACACACATATATGGTGATAATATCCATTCACCATTGAGTCACATGTGTGTGACACAAACATGTCAGTGTCATGTAGATTTGCAAACACAACTATTTAATCGTAATAAATGCGATACACATGTATGTTCAGCTATAGCTCTGTATGTTTCTGTGAGTTACTGTGACCTGTCTCCATCATTATGTCTTCCAGGTATGCCGCGTGCAAGGCTACCCCCTTTACCCACTTGGAGGATGAGGCTCTCATCCCATACCTACATGACAATCATGATATCCTGTTCAGCCATGTGCTACAGGATGCATAGCAGTGGGATGCCCTGTGGATGGAACTTCACAGGAGTCAAAGACTAAAGCTAATCTTAAATTACTAATTAAACTCCAAAAACTACTAGACCACCTGAAAAAATGTATCACAAAAGATGGCGACATCCACCCCAACCCAGGTCCTAACACTGTCCCAGGCTCTAACTCCTCGAAATCCGCCAGAAGCTCTGCTGGCTCCCTCCTTATGTTCCACCTCAATCTAAGAAGCATTAATAACAAGGTTCACAACTTACATGCTATGCTAGCTACCCATTCCCCTGACATCATGTGTCTATCGGAAACATGGCTCAAACCAAGCACTAAGGATGAAGAAATTATCCCACCCGGGTATAAAATCCTTAGAGCTGATCGGACAACTAAAAAGGGTGGGGGAATAGCTATCATGTTCAAGAATTCATTAAATATCATAAGGAATCCACTCCAACCTCCTAAAGTCTCTAACCTAGAACTGATTGCCCTAAAGCTATGCCTAAACAGCCAAAAAAGTATCAATCTTATAGTAATTTATATACCACCAGGCAAGAACTTAGAAAACCTAGAGCAAACTCTCAGCTGGTTTGCCACCAACTACCCTCAAGAAACCATAGTACTAGGGGACTTCAACATTGACTGGTCCCTCTGCTCCGAGCACACAAATCCCCACCCCATCAACCTACATGGTTTCTCCCAAAATATTCTATCTCCCACTAGAATTGGAAATGCTCAGCAAAAAGAGAGTATCATTGACTGGATTCTTACCAACAAGGGTACAAATAACTATACTACAGGGACCCTTCCCAATGACCTTAGTGACCACCTTATTACCTTTATCATAAAACATAAATGCCCACCTACTAACCCCCCCCAACCAGACTAGTTAGAAATAATAAGAATTTTGTCCCAGACCAATTTCTTCCAGAACTCAAATCTTGTAATTGGTCCATCTTAAAAACTTTATCCCTAGATGAGAGTGTGTCATACTTTAATGACACATTCCTCAAGATACTTGACTCCCACGCACCAAAGCGACTAATCAGAACTAAGGAACGAATCACTCCTTGGCTAACAAGAGATACTAAAACCAAAATTAACCTCCGTGACCAGGCCTGGAACAAATGGAGAGCTACTAAAACTCCCCTAGATCGCACCAAGTTACAACAGCTTAGAAACTCAACAAAAGCAGCCATTACTACAGATAAAAAACAATATTTCTGTCACCTCCAGGATAAACATCAGCATAACCCTAAGAAATTTTGGGCTGGATTTAATAACCTCCTTCATACAGGCAAATCTACCACCCCCACCCCTGAGAAACTCATCGGGAAAGATCCAGAAGAAATAGCCAACACCTTTAACTCTTTTTTTACCGAGACCATTCAGTCCCTAGCCAGTCAGCTCACCTCTACTCCCTCATCCGTAACTTTAACTAAAGACCCTGCTCACCCCTCCTTTAACTTACAACCAACATCTACATCCTATATTCGTACTCTTTTGAAAAAACTCAAACCAACCACCCTAGCGGCTGACCAACTCCCAGCCGAATACTTACACATAGCGTCTGATGCCATAGCCTATCCCATATCAATCTTGATTAACAGAACCATAACTGAAGCTACCATTCCCTCAATTTGGAAAATCTCTTATATCATTCCTCTCCACGAAGGTGGGACCTCCACGGATACATCCAACTACAGACCCATAGCAATACTGTCTCCACTAGCCAAAATTATGGAACGGTGTGTTCACAAACAACTCATAAACCACCTTACCCTTAATAGTCTCTTGTCTAACACCTAGCATGGTTTTCGCCCCCACCATAGCACAACCACTGCTCTTCTCTCCTTTGTTGACTCAGTCAATAACAACCGCAATAATAAATTAATATCCTCTGCTCTCTTTCTTGACCTATCGAAAGCCTTCGACGTGGTCAATCACCAGCAGCTGCTCCATACCCTGGAAACCCTACATCTTAGCAACTTAACCATAAGTTGGTTTAATGCTTACCTCTCTGGTAGAAAACAAGCTGTTCAGTGGCAAAACAGGCTATCTGACCTACTCCCCAATAATATTGGTGTTCCCCAGGGCTCTATACTCGCTCCCCTTCTCTTCTCTGTCTTTATAAATGATCTTCACTCAGTCATACCCAAAGTCACCTGCATTCAATATGTAGACGACTCCACCCTGATCTGCTCTGACGTCTCTCTCGCCAAACTCCAAGCTACAACCCAGAACTGTTTTACTATAGTCGAAAAATGGTTCTCAGAATTAAAATTCATACTTAATCCTACTAAAACCAAGTTACTACTATTTTTCCCCACTGTAACTACCTCCAATGGAAAAGAACCTCCAAATGCCAACAACCCAACCTTCCATGTGACTTCCACCAATGGCACCATTATAGAGCCTGTCTCCCACACCAAACTACTAGGTGTGACCATTGACCACAAACTTAAATTTGATACGCACGTCAGCCTGACCATTAAGTCTGTAAACAAGAAACTCGGGTCCATGTATAGAATAAAGAACTTCTTAACTCCACACACCAAACTAACTATCGCTCGCACCCATCTCCTCTCCACCCTCCTATATGCCTCCCCGATACTTTCATTCCTCAACAAGAGAGAGCTCAATAAACTCTCTACCGCCTATAACCATATAGCCAGATTTATAATGGGAATGCCTTATCGAACCCACCACTGCCTAAACCTAAAGACACTTGAATGGTTAGAATTGCCCAATATTCTCAAACTCAACCAACTCGCTGAGGCATTTAAAATAATTAACCAACCAGACAAAACCCTCTCACTGAGCAAAATACTTACCCTCTACTCCAACCTAACCTGCCTCAGATCATCTAAAAGTCTCCAGGTACAGACCATTAAATCTAACAACTCGGGAGGTGATGATCTCTATGCCAGTTCCATTGGAAAACTCTGGAATTCCCCCCCAAACAACCTAAGACTCATGACCTCTCTTAATCAATTCAAAAAACACCTCAAAGAATTCCTTAAGTCCCACTGGCTATGCCCCTGTACTAAACCAGACTAACACCAAATGTCCAGGACCACCTAAGCCTCTTCCCATCCCAGAGTTATCTTTTTTCCCTTCAGGCTGCACAATGTAACCATGTTAGACTGTCTTCCCATCCCAGAGTTATCTTTTTTCCCTTCAGGCTGCACAATGTAACCATGTTAGACTATCTACATAAGCTTTGTACCTGTTACTCAACAGTATGTAAAGCCAACTGTTTTTATGTCTTTATGTTAATAATATTTACTTCTGCTTGTATATGATATGTACCTTCTTTTCTTCTGGAGCTTTTCTCCCCGGCCTCTACTGAAAAAGGACATGTATCCAGCTAGACTAGCCCGGTCAACAAATGTAAAATAAATAAAATAAAAATAAAATGTGGGTGGCCACAACTGCACATACCAGCAGGTGCGCAGACACTGTACAGACCTAATTAGATGGGCAAAACAGCGTGCAAATGCAATCGCCAGGGAACAAGGTGCAACAGGTGGTGGACCACCAACCCAGTCCCCACTCACACATACCGAGGAGCTACTGGCCAACCTGGGGACACCTACAGAACCACATTCACAAGCCTTAGCCGATATTGTAGAGGTGGGTGTCTCTCAACGACTGAGCCTGGAGTTGCCTGGTAAGTCAGTACTGCACCTATAACAACTATATTCCATACAGTTGCATGTATCACTGCACAATATGTAATGTAACATCATATGCAAGGCATGTATACACACATGCCACATACTATAGTATGCTACTCTGTGTATGCACACATGTGCATACACCATAGTATAGTCTAATGTACTGGTGTATGTGTTAACATGCACATTGCACCATGTAGCCATCATACAGGCATGAATAATGCTCATACTGCTGTGTTACTCCTATTTAGGTACCTTTGGCATTCCACTGCGACAGCAACCCATTGCAGGTGAGACTGTTATTATTTATCAGGCATTGTAATGCACAGATCTATCTGCCATGTGGCCATTTATAACATGTATACATAATGTATGGTCCTGTCACAATATACAGGTCAGACCTGCAATGCATCACAATGCCTACCCATGTGCAACACTTACAAACTATGTGAATCACCTCACCGACATGAATCCTCACAAACTGTCATTGCCAGATGTGTGGACAGCTGTGCATACAATGGTGGAGGTGCTGTTCACTGTAGGGACATGTACTACAGATCAGAACTACACATGTGGGGAATACAAACAGTACTACACAGTGGGCTGGAGTATGGCCAGCCCACAGGATTCACTGGTGTGGATCATAGCCCTGCTATGAATGTCGCACAATGTGATGTGCTATCTTGACATGTCCATGACATCTAGTGGCCTGGCTGCAACACTGCCTAACTAACCTGAAAACATATCCCACATACCACCCTTTGTCTGCATAACCCTGTCATCAGTGGAGCATATGACATCTATGGGTGTATGTCATATGGGACAACACAGATATGTGAAATAGACACCCGTCACAATAATTTGGCCAACACATGTACACACATGGCCATGGAGGATGGCCAGAGACATGAAGCAACACACACAGTAGACATGATGTGCTTGTGTGTACACCCTGTCATACAATGGCTACACATGGTCCAACTATGGCCTTTATGTAATGGTTATATTGTAGATGTGGAACACTAGACATCCTACAGGCTTGTGCACATCTTGTGTAGGCGTGACATCAATCTAAAACATAAGATGTGTTGAACATCTTGAAGGTGTCACAACATGACAGCAGTCACCTGTACAGTATCCACATCAGCCAACAGATACAGTACATTCCCCTTGCTGGTGTTGGACATCAATGTCATACTTGCTCCTCGTGTGTGTGTGTGTGTGTGTGTGTGTGTGTGTGTGTGTGTGTGTGTGTGTGTGTGTGTGTGTGTGTGTGTGGTACACAGATGTCATGTGGGACATGGTGTACCAACATGTTCGCCATGTCTGGCCATAGTTGCCAGGCAGCAGCAATATGGTTGCAGATGTGTAGGGGTGTCATCCGTATTCCCTTCAGTGACCTGTGTCACACATTCCACATCATGGTTTAGTATGTATACACCTGAGTGACGTGGGTCACATTCCACAGTATATATGTATTGTATCTGAACACAGTCATGGCTATGAACTGTGTCTGTAACTCACACTGTATAGCAATAGAGATGCCTCATGATTCCCTGAAATGGCCATGCACATCAGCCAAATGTGCAGTATATCTGTAGGGCGGACACACAACACTGCATTGTAACACCATTACCCCACTGTATATTTAACAGGACACCATTGTGTTAAACATGTATGCATGTCATTGCACACGTCAGCAGATCGCATGTCATACTACATGTGATTGTCAAGGTCATATGCCGCACATCAGGCAGGTGTACTGTTAACCTGTGCTGGTCTACATGTTGTAACACAGGGATGTATGACAACTACCACTATTCTTGTCTGCGCTGTATGTCGTCTGCCGTATCATATGCATGTTGCATGCCTTCTGTCATATCACATGCGTGTGTGTGTATGTGTGTGCGTGTGTGTGTGTGTGTGTGTGTGTGTGTGTGTGTGTGTGTGTGTCTGTGTGTGTGTGTCTATTGTATAGATTGTAATGTACAGTTCTTGTCTGCCCTCACAGGTGATGTAGGTGTGTTGCCCTCCTGCGGTACATCTGATGTTAGTGTCCCCACAGACTCTAGCAGTGATGATGAACGTATGATTGAGGCACAGGCAGAGTTGTCAAGGGATGAAACTGTGCCATTGGTTGCCATTCCAGCTATATCCCCCTCATCCCCGCACACAGATCCCATGCCTGCATATACCCCATCACCAGTGGCCATAGAGGAAGGACAGTTGACGTGTGGTAGTTTGGAACAGGAAAGTGCGGGGGCTATGGAAGGTGTGCCTGCACACCATGGTGTCAGCCAACTGACTGGTGGTGCCCCACACAGGCACATGGCCAGTGCTGCTCATAGGAGGACCTCTGGCCAACATGCTCCTGCAAGATAGAGTGCAGCAGCTGGTGTCAGCAGACACATGTTTCAGGCTGTAATGGAGGCACAGGCACGTGCTGAATGGCACAACAGAGAAGATCAGAGGCTCCAGAGGGCTGTTGTCCATTCTTTAAACAACATCCAAGCAATGGTAAATGCTCAACAGCAGATTGCTGACGCTTTGGATAGATGGTTGGGTGACATGATTGGAGTCCTTGACTGTGGCATGACAATCCACGAGTGTGAGCTGTCTGTGTTGGAACATCTGATCGGGCACGTGGACATAGGCCTGCTACATCACCTGTTTCAGGTCTATGTGTACGAGCTACCTCACAAATGTTTTAAATAGAGGGTTAAAGTTTGTACCCACAGTTATACCAAGGATTCACATGTTAAAAGCTGATATATTTCAGTTTAGTCGCAAATTACATTTAATGGATTTGTTTCATTATCATACAAATGAATACAGCATGAGTCAGTGTGGGGAGGGTAGTGATGACATAGTAATGAATACGGATGATGAGTTCTATTCTTGTAATTCAGAACTAGATATAAATGAACATAATGAGTTTGATACCAGTACAATTAAAACTAAAAGCATTTTCATGCCCCCGCAAAGTAATGAGAATATTAAATATTTTCAAAAGTCATTAACACATAATATTGAAGCTGAATTTCAAAAATTTAAACAAAATGGAAAAGGGATACAGTATAATCTGTCTAAAGAGGAATGGAATTGTTTAAATGCTTTAAGCCAAGATAGTAATATAATATTTAAACCTTCTGACAAAGGAGGAAAATTGGTGGTATTAAATGTGGTTCAGTATTTAGATATGTGTTATGTACATTTAAAAAATGATGAAGTGTATGAAAAAATAGGATTAAATGAATATCTAGAAGCTCAAAAGAATTATGAATATGTTATAGACAAAGGGTATAGATTGCAGTATTTCTCCTATAAGGATATCAAGGAAAAGTTTAACATCAATGGCCCTAGAATGCCTTGTTTTTACTGTATACCAAAAATACATAAGAATATATTTCCCCCACCAGGACGTCCTATAGTTTCAGCAACTAATGGTTTTCTAGAAAATATTTCAAAGTTTTTGCATGCGTATTTAATGCCAGCTGTTTGTAAGTTACCATCTTATATTAAGGACGTATTTGATCTCCTGGCAAAAGTTAAGAATATACAGTGGCAAGAAAATATGTATTTTGTTGTAATGGATGTGGTTAGTTTGTACACTAACATAAAACATGAGGATGGATTGGCAGCCATTAAATATTATATAGGTGATACTGAAGCAGTCAAGTATATATTAGAATTGGTTAATATATGTTTAAATAATAATATATTTGAATTTAATGGAACCATATACAGGAAAAAACAGGGCACAGCGATGGGGGCAGCTTTTGCCCCCAGTTATGCGAATATATTTATGGGGCATTTTGAGAATAAGTACATATACACCAACCCTTTTTTTAAAAAACATGTTTACAGATATTATCGCTTTATTGATGATTTGTTATTCATTTGTAAAGGGGGACAAGAAGATGTGAAAAAGTTTTTTGAGGAGATACATGTTAATACTATGGGTATCAAATTTGACGGGTTGCAAAATGGGCAGATAGTGCAATATTTAGATGTTTCGCTAATAGGATATAATGGAAAATTACTGCAATATCAAATGCATAGAAAATTTCAAGGAGCTGGATCAGTGTTGCATGGAACAAGTCATCATCCAGCACATACTATTAAGGCAATTCCATACACAGAATTTAATAGAGTTAATAGATTATGTAGTAACTCTTCTACTAGAGAAAAGGAATACCTACAAAGTTATAATAAATTTAAAGCAAAAGGTTACCAAGAAGAAAACTTAAAGGAAAGTTTGAAAAGGGTTAAAAATCAAGTGAAATATACAAAAGTAGGAAAAGGGAATATATCTAGTGACTTTAAGGATGTTGTGTATTTCGTGTCTACTTTCTCTGTACTATCAGATTGTGTTAAAGAACATGTGATATATAGCTGGAATTTGCTTAAAAGGGAAGTGGATTTTTTATCAGAAAAGCAGATTAGTTTTTCATACAAAAGGGGCAGAAGTATCCAGGATTTTTTGGTACACAGTCGGTTTAAAATGTTAAATATGCCAATGTATAGACAAGTTAAATATCAGGGTACCAAAAGATGTGGTAAATGCACTATTTGTAGGTATATAGTACAACAATTTGAAAAAATTAATGGTATTCCTTTTACTACAAGTGGAACATATAATTGCAATTCAGTAGCAGTCATTTATGGAATTGAATGTCCATGTAAGAAGTTTTATGTGGGTGAAACCAAAAGAACGTTAGCCTGCAGAATTAAAGAGCACATCAGGGATATCAAAAATAACAAGGAAACTAGTCCTTTGGCTGCACATTTTTAGTTACCATGAAGGTAAAATAGAAGGGTTAAAAGTTTCAGTGTTAGATAGTATAGAAAATAATAAGTATTTAAATGAAAAGTATATAAAACAGTTACTAAGAAAAAAAGAATTATGTCTTATACTAAAATTTAATACACTTAAACCAAATGGACTTAATTATGACTGTTCGTGGAAAAGTTTATTGTAAAAGCTATAGTTTTAGTATATGAAGTCTTTTATAGTACTGTGTTTTTAATTTCTAAAAGTTTTCTTAATTGAATAATTAATTGAATTAGATTATGGGAGTGTTTTTAAGGATTGTATAAAAAGGGAAGTGAAAGCAATGTTAAAAATCTTTACTCTGTAAAGGCGATTTTGCCGAGGCGCTAGAGATAAGCATTTGTGCATCCTTTTGTACATGTGAACATATCGATTTTCAAGTGGAATAAATTCTTCCTGGTTTGCTGTGGAGTCATTCCTTTGTGGTATAGTGCAAATTCCTCTTGTGTTTTGTGTGGTTTTCGTATTCGAGCTACCTCACATGTCCGCTCCCATAGTGGCGGTAGCAGCAGCAGTGCATCTGATGCTATGCTGTCCACACCACGACACAGCAGGCCATGTGCACATGGCCCAGGATGGTCCCAACAGGGACATGGTTCCAGTGGACAAGTGACATCAGACAGTACCCAATCTGCACCTCTGCCTGGTAGTGCCCATGCAACTCCTGGCAGGCACAGGTCACATGTCCGTGGCCGGACACCGTGAACTGTAAAACCTGGCCTGTACAGTCTGCAGCTGTCAATAATACCCCTGTGTAGGCCAGACACATGCCAGAACTGTGTGCATACATATACACACACACTGGAAACATATGTAGGGCACCTCAACACACACATGCATAACATCCACCAAACTCTCAATTAGATCAAAGGCCCTAACCCACACACATGATGTCATGCAATGGTGCAGCCTAGGCCTCTGGCAAACATTATCACCCTGTGCATATGATGATGCCTGTGCCATATCCCTGACATCCACACCATCGGTGCAGGGACATGCTCATATGGTTTGATGCACAGGGTGAACAGACTAGGAAGATAAGTGTAGTTTACAATTGTTGAGTACTGTTGACAGGCAGCAGACATACCATGTACTACAGGTGTATAATGCATTTCGTACTGTTAACAGTATGTGTCTTGTGGAACAACAGTAACTGCATGTTGGTCATGATGTTCTGCTGTCCTCCTTCAGGTCTAATTGCACGTGCCAGTGGATGTCAGTGTTTGCAGTAAGTGTCCCATATGTCAATGTGGACTACTCACAGGTATGTATGAATATACCAGCATGCACCGTGTAGCTGCCACATAACAGTGAGAATGTCCCATGTTCCAAACACGTCTACTGATCCAAGAGCATGATGGCTGTGTATTAAGCTACTGCGGCTACAGATGTGACATCCATACAGAGTAACATCACAGGTACAGTTACATGGAGTGGTGAGGTAAGAGAGCAGTCTAGCTGATTACAAGGGTAGAGGCCAGTGGGCAGTGTGATGCCTCATTGGGAAGCAGTAATACACATTTCCATGACAAGATGCCAACACACAACTGCACCCACACACTCAGGTATTGACACACATGTATTCAGTGACACAGTAACACACCCACACACTCATGGATTCACTGATACAGTAACACACACTCGCACACAGTTGCTACTGGTGAGGTGAGGACCCCTGCCTATGTGCAAATCATCATTACAGTACTGTGCACCTACATGATGCACCACAGAGAATACACATGTACAGGTAGTCAGTATGGCCTAAGATCGGGGACATCAACACAGATAGTAGATTGCATCGCCTGGATAGGGGGAGTGGTCTTATCAGTTCTGTATGGTAACATACATCCTCACTCCCGGGATCAGACAGCTTTACATACACACACACACACACACACACTGTGACATTCAGTATTGAATACACCTATGTCACGCACATGCAGATACCTCACATGTGTGAAATACATGCCCCTGCTTATGTCCTGCTTTCTACATTGCAGCCTGTACAGATGTGTACACTAGAGTACAGGAGAGTAACAATTGAGATGCATTCCCCACCATACGTGACATATATGGACACACGATACCACACATGCCAGTACTGTGAATCAAAGACCTGCCTAGCTCATGATATGTATAATAGACTTACAGCAGTATTGCACGCATTACAAAGTGTACTGATGCTTCCTTTGGCAACAATGCTGATATATGCACATGGGATGTCTTAACTGTTAACAGGTGTCAAGTGATTTACCTTCGCTGTCACCCTGACCGCTGTCTAAGTTGTGTGTTATGTCCTTCAATTAACAAAACCATTGCTTACTGGTTACATAGGTTATTGTAGGACCGCTTGTGACACACCTGTGAGCTGTCCTCAGCAAACATCCATCTGCAAAGATGACCCACCACTTAGTTATTTCCATATATCTGTCCATACCTGAGGTACATCTTTCCGTACATTCAGCATATCACCATATACAGTTGGCAATGTTGAGGCTGCATTGCAACTGCATGATGTACTAGGATACACGTCACCTGCATACATCAGCAACTGCACATGCATGTTATCTGAACACACACCACTACATGTACATGTGTGTAGGTCCTACAATCTTGTCATTGTGGCATGTTTGTAGGCATTGCAAGTGGTGGACATGTGTAATGACATACATGACACATGGACTGTTGTATGATATGATAGGTGTAATGGGTGACTGGTACAGAGGGAATGTTACCTCTGTCAACATTGATATCACACCTTATGTACTGTTGGCATTCAGTAGCCATAGACCTACATTCCATGTGCATGTGTGTAATGGCTGTAGCCATCTGTTTGCACAAAGGACAACAACAGCTATGCTATTTACATGTATGTTGTGTGTGTGTGTGTGTGTGTGTGTGTGTGTGTGTGTGTGTGTGTGGCATGTACATACCCAGGGCAGGTACATATATGTCATATCCATACATGAGGGTGTGTACTGGTGTACAGCAACAGTCATCTGCTAATGCTGTAAATAACCGAGGGCCCCTGGTATGTGTACAGCTGACCTGGTTACAGACAGTGGTATCATTGCATTGTATAACACATGATGCAACTGTGTCAGTACATGGGTACTCTCTACAGTTGATGTAGAGCTTGGTACAGTCCACTGGTCAAGGGTCACATGGTGGTGTACTCTGATATGTCCTACAACATGTATGGATGCGTGTTGGTGGTCCAAGAGCATGGTGGTGTCTGAGGTTTACATCCTAGAATGCAGCATGTGACACTGTGTCCTGCACATGACTTATCTGTGATGCCTTTCGTGGGGGTACCGATCAGTACATGTGAGTGGCCTCTATGTATGTGGGGACACCACCACCTGGAGCAGTCCGTACCTGTGTTATGGCCCACATGTCTGGTTCTGAGGTATATGGTGGTAGTGCTATTGTGCACTACAGAGCCATCAGCCAGGTGTTCCTCACTGCACAGATGTCAGTACTCCCCATTGTTGGATCTACAGTGAGCAGCTGTGATTATGGACGCTACACATCTAGCACTGGTTAGCATAAGCATACAATGCAGTTGTCCTGTAGGTGTCAGGGTATTATCCTGTGTTTAGGACATTTGCCTTGGAATGGCACTATATGGGTGGATGGGTATTATCCGTACTTCCTTGAATCATGGATGCATGTGATATGTGTCAAAGGCCTGTCTACTGTCAGTCATGTCATCCCAGAATGACAAACACTGGACAACCTCATACTTACAGCAGGACATTGGCTCATTGTGTTGTTCAAGCAGTTGCCACCTCTAGCAAGGCTCATTGTGTTGGGCAAGCAGTTTCCACTCCTAGCAAGACATCACTGCAAGTCGTGATATTGTGCATGTTGTAGGATGGTACATCTAAGGTGATGGACAGCAGCAGATGTTGTGTAAAAGACCGGTGTCAAATATATGTAGAGCAGCTTTCCTGCTAACAATGACAACTACTAACACCAGAGCCCATTACAATGTGTTGTTTACATCTACCTGTAATAGCATAGCATGGCCACTGTGGCCTTCCATGTTTAGAATCAGAGTGCATCCCAGACAGCCCTGTGCTACTAAGTGTATGAGCATGTCCATTATAACCTTGTGTAGATGGACACATAGTGCATTCCGAACAGTCCTGTGCTACTAAGTGTGTGAGCATGCCCAGTGACACCTTGTGTTGGTTATGTGCCTCTGTGTACAGGCATGGCCATTGTAACCCTGTATAGTGATAGTAGTCGTCCATTCCACCAATGGGCATACTCCAGGTCTGGATGGATTCCTACTTTAAACACACACAGGTTCACAGGTATGTACATCTTAACTGCCAGCATCCCTGTTGATGCCCGCATTCCTAGAAGGTCATAATGACAGCCTTGAAATGTGTAGTCTGTGTGGCGTGACTTGTAACTATGTGGTATTGTAATAATAATCTGTAGATAGGAAGGTGTTCTATTCCCATCACTGGCGTGTGTGTTTGTCCCCGTTTGCCAAAGGACTGAAAAATGCTTTTAGTCTGCTCACACTCCATACAATTCATATACCCACCTTTGGCAGGGCTGATGATGACACCCACCTACAAATACACCTCTGGGAGTACTATGTCCCAGTAATCCTGGTAGCACGTTCTGTAACTGCGTAATGCTGTAGTGTAATAAAGTTGTTAGGTTGGTGTTCTAATCCCAGACTTGCTGTGTGTGTGTTTGTCCCCATCTGTCTGGGGACTGAGTAATGCTTTTAGACTGCTCACACTCCTTACATTTCTTATACCCACCTTTGGCAAGGCTGATGATGTCACCCACCTACAAATACACCTCTGGGGGTGCTGTGTCCCAGTAATCTCAATTGCGTAATGCTGTAGTGTAATAATGTAGTTAGGTCGGTGTTCTAATCCCCGACTTGCTATGTGTGTGCTTGTCCCCGTCTGCCTGAGGACTGAGTAATGCTTTTAGACTGCTCACACTCCATACATTTCTTATAGCCATCTTTAGCAAGGCTGATGATGTCACCCATCTACAAATACGCCTCTGGGAGTGCTGTGTCCCAGTAATCTCAGTAGCACATTCTGTAACTGCATAATGCTGTAGTGTAATAATGTAGTTAAGTCAGTATTCTAATCCCAGACTTGCCATGTGTGTGTTTGTCCCCCTCTGCCTGAAGACTGAGTAATGCCTTTAGACTGCTTACATTACTTATACCACTTTTGGCAAGGCTGATGATGTCACCCATCTACAAATACACCCCTGGGAGTACTGTGTCCCAGTAATCTCGGTTGCATGTTCTGTAACTGCGTAATGCTGTAGTGTAGTAATGTAGTTAGGTCAGTGTTCTAATCCCAGACTTTCCCTGTGTGTTTGTCCCCGTCTGCCTGAGGACTGAGTAATGCTTTTAGACTGCTCACACTCCATACATTTCTTATACCCACCTTTGGCAAGGCTGATGATGTCACCCATCTACAAATACACCTCTGGGAGTGCTATGTCCCAGTAATCTCAGTAGCGCGTTCTGTAACTGCGTAATGCTGTAGTGTAATAAAGTCGTTAGGTCGGTGTTCTAATTCCAAACATGCCAAGTGTGTGTGTGTGTGTGTGTGTGTGTGTGTGTGTGTGTGTGCGACAAGTACAGTGCTTTGTAGAGTATTCACTCTCTGTACAAATTGCATGACCACCTTTGTCATTCCTGCTGTTGTCACCCACCTAGGTATACACCTGTAGGCATGCTGCAACCCAGTATTCGCCGTAGCATGTGCCCTAAATGCGTATTGCTGCAGTGTGATATGGTAGGGATTTGTATACAGGACATGGCAAGTGTGTGCTTGTCTGTCAGAACCTGTGTAGAGGTGGCCGTGATAGTCTTACCGTTGGACATGTTTGGGAGTGGATTTTGTAGTTTTCCTATATGGTGTCCGTCTTATGACACATTGGCCACCTCACAAGGAGTACAGCTGTCAGTCAGCCACGGGACTGTGTTGGCAAGCCATACCCATACATCTGGCAAAAGGCCTGGTGAACAAAGTATGCAGCCCTACCAGTACTCGGTATATGTCCTGCACCCATGTGCCATGCACAAACAAACTTGACTAGGATATATTGCTATGTTGCTAGTACCATGCACATTGATGACAGATGGTAGGCATGATGTGAATGCAGTGGCCTGCAGAGGACATGGCACCCTGTACAGCGGTACAATAGGCACATATATACGGACATTGTGCCTTCACTATGTTCCACACTGAATGCCTGCAACATGTGTGGTGCCATCAAATGTGATCCACAGAGGTCAGACAATGCTGTACACATGTGCCCTGTATGGACCCATGCCACTGACACCACGGAATACCTGTATTATACTATCCATGCAGGTGCAGGGTCAACCTGCTCACTATAATCAGGTTTCGCCACACCAGGCCAGTATTGCCATATCGGGGGATAACTGGCTGTGTACACAACATGTGTCTGCCAAACCAGGTACACCTGTACATGTCACTGTACAGTAGTGTGGGACATGCACATCCCAGGCAATGTCCATGTGAAGGACTATCAAACACAGACATGGCATGCATTGCAAAGCTATGGTCATACACATTGGTAACCAGGATGTCAGGCCAGATAATGCAGTACCCATCTGTGTGGGACACTGCAGACACTACACCCCTGCACTGCACACCATTGTCGGGTGATGCGATGCCAAGGATTATCTCTCACCCAGCCTTGTACAGCCATCTTGCACAGCCATTCACTACACAGCCATGAAGCAATGCATACCTGCATGCCAGTACTGACACCCTGTGTCTACGTGTGGGTTGTGATGCTCCCAATCACAATCACTCCCAGTATAACCCTCGTTGGCATATCAACAGATGTCAAGCACTTTCACATGCCCTAGCCCATAGAACCTGCAGATATCCCCTGTGGTGCATGTAGTCCTGTGCATTACTGCAGTGTGGCAAACTAGGTAGTAACGTTGTGTGTTTGTGGCCCTGGCAAAGGTGTCAATGCATGTCCATTAGAGAGTGTGGATGTGGTGACAATGGCATCCATTCACATGCACAGCCATGTGTGCCACACCTAATGTATGTCTACTATATCTCTGTAGCAGATGTCACTCACCTACACACATATTTGTTCTTACAGCACAGCAACATGTCACCTTTGTGGCACATGTAGTAAAGTCATACACATGTAATAGTAATGAGTAGTCAGTCAAGGGGTTTGACACCTGTACTGTTCAGCATGTGGCAGATGATGCTTATGGTTAAGTCTCCAAGCCCTTCCTTGGTGTACTTTGCCTGTCCAACCCACACACTCTCTGGTGGATGTGAAGGAGTACACCTGCACAGCAGCAGCATGTGTATTGTAAATGATGGACATGGTCAGGTGATGGCCTCTGCACCTACTGCAGTCCTCCTCTAGATGACTGCATTTGTTACAGCTGTGATGGTGTTCCCATAGCCATCCACATGATAAACACAGTACACTATCTAGGGAAAACATGTTGTTATTTGGCTATGACAGTCGCTGTGAGTGGTACCTGGATGTGGTGTTCTGACATGGCATCACAGATGATATCTGGATGTACCTCAATCATTTTCCACAGTGGGAAATAGCCTAAAGACAGGAGGGTGATTTGCCACACATGACTACAGCATGTAAGTGTAGCTATACTGCATTGAGACTACTGCCCGTTTAACATGTGTGTGGTAATGGCTATTCTGCATGTTATAATACAGACATGACAGTACTCTGTTCATGAGGGACCCCCATCTGTAGGGCCATCTGTAAACTGGTTAGTGTGTGCAACCATTTTTTTCCTGTGTTACACACTGAACACACATCTGTGCACAGCAGAAGCATGGTGTGAGGATTGCAGACAGTACATGATGATAGGGATGTGTTACTGCCATCGCATCCCTGACTGGACATGTGTCACATGAGACAGTAGTATAACAGACACTGTCTGGGGTTCCCAGTGACAAGCCAGTAATGGGCAACAGTTCATAGCTGTGGTCACACGTCTACTGCACATTGTACAGATGGCATGCAGTATATATGCATGTGTTGTGCTCCCTCTGCAAATGTATACCATCTGTTGTGTTGGGTTGCTGGTGATATCTATGCATACTGTCGTAGGTAATCCTGTATGCTGTTGTCTATCACTAAGCCATATGTGGGTTTAAACTGCAACACCATAGGCTGAATGGGTTGGGAGGTCCCGGCAGAACCTCCTGTCCCACTTCAGCTGACCATGGCACTGGGCACTAGCACATCTGGGGCCCAGCCTTAGACATCAACCTGTGTTGGCTCTAAACCACCTTCTGGTGATACCACCACTGAGGATGGAGCATGTTGCCCTTGGGAACTGGACCAAACAGGTACATGTCTGCTGTCGTGCAGTCCCGGACGTGTTGCATTGGTGGCTCACTAAGGGGTTCCGAAGCCAGATACGCCAGCTCAAGGGCAGAGTGCCACATTTACACGGTGATGCTGCCCCTCCTGGACAGCCCCCAGCACTGCCTCCATTGCAGCTGTTTAGGTGCAGTGGCAGTTGCCCATGGCTGAGGACATCTGTCCCACTGTTCCCATGGGCTTGTGAATGCCGAACATCCATCCCCATCTGGGGTGTATCCCCCCCACATGTCATATACCAACCCTGTATGCTGTCTTTTCTGTGATCCTACCTATCCTCCACGGCCATACCTACACTCCTTCCCCTACATCCGACCCTCACCTATGGAAACATAAGGCCAATCGGCTCCTAGGACAACATCTGCCATATACATAGTTGTCCATTACACACACGTTCCCACTGGACACATGAAACCCTTGTAATATGTATCACAACATACTCCTGTTATCCTCACCCCTGTCCCTCAGGCACACGATCCTGGTATGCACATCACTCCTACATGGTCCAGGTACACGTGATGAGGACGACCCCACTGTACACACAACCCTACCAGTCCCTCTATGGTTACCCCATTTACCTTTATCATGATGATGATGTTGCACACAGCACCTTGCAAGAGTACTGTTCACACATAATGATTGGACAGGTACTGTTGTGTTAATGTACATTACATGCACAGAGTGATGTATATGGCCAATGTACAACTATTTGCGTGTATGACTGACACATGTCTGTCTGAGGGAGTCTTGAGATCACATAGAGCAACACCACTACATAACACAGGCGTCACTGGTGTTTCCCGTTTCATTCGTTTGTAATGCTTTGTTGCCACATGGTATGTTCCTGATATATCTCTATATATGTATGTACCTATATGCTGGACATAAACACTCACATATACATCTACATGATGGGATACATTCCTATACTGTTGAATGACTGCACTGCATGATATGTTTGTGGTACTGTCCGTTGTCTGTATATCTGTCATGGTGTATTGGTAATTCACATTACCTGTGTACGCAGGGTCCTGGTTCTGACCCTTGCAAAGGATGTTTATTTGGTTACAGGGCAGAACAAGCCCATTGGATACGGAGGGAGTAAGGCACATTAAAGCAGTTGGGAGTGGGTGTGCATGGGTTTGCATGGTGTTAAGCACTGCTGACCTCTGGTTACAGCTTCTTACACTCGGTTAGCCTCTACATTGCTTTATCAGTGCAATACTTGCATACACCCGCTTGCTCCTGCACTTGCAAATGCGCCGACATTGGTGCTTGCATATGTCACTCACACCCCTGGGTGGGAGCGAGGACCACAATATTACCTTGTGATGCCTATTACATCGGACTACATGACTACAGTATCGGGAATGGCTGTCCATTAGGCAACAGCATGGCGTTTGACTGTACGGAATCAGCGGCCTGTCCAGTGAATCAATCATATTATTTGTGTGTTCCTCATACAATCAGCTCTCACCTTGTGACACCTATTACATCGGACTACATGACTACAGTATCGGGAATGTCTGCCCATTAGGCGACGGCATGACGTTCGACTGTATGGAATCAGCAGCCTGTCCAGTGAATTAATCATATTATTTGTGTGTTCCTCATGCAATCTGCTCCCATCTGGCTGATACATGGGAACCAAGACTCTTCAATACAGGCAAGTAGTTGGGTTTTGGGAGCCACATCCATCAGCCGAGTCATGCTACCGCATACCTATTATAGGTTTGCCACCTTTTTAATTGGCCAAGGTGGGACTTTAGGGTTACCACCTGTCCCACTTTGCGAGGGACAGTCCCTCTTTAGGCAGTTGTGTCCTGCGAAAATAATCAAGACATAGCAAATGTCCTGATTACAGGACAATATTATATTCTACGTTTCTTTAATAGTTGCATAAAACAGTTATTTTACATATGAAACTTCTATATGTTATGTGAAGTAGCATAAGCAATTCAAATGTTACTAGAATAAGCTTTTATTTGTGCAAATAAGTATAATTCTGTACTATGCACAGCTGTAGGTATGTTTTGTCCTGGAAAGTCTGACATTTCTACAGAACTTGTCCCACTTTGGCCATTTGGAAAGGTGGCAACCCTATAGGACCTGTATGTAGAGACGTCAGATTTTGCAGGGCAACACATACCCACAGCCAGTAGAAAGGAGAGTACTTCACTGTTTTGCCTACATAAAAGGTTATTCTTGTAGCATTATAGTTGCTTATACTGTTTCTTATAACATTTAGGTGTTTCAGATAAAAAATAATTGTTTTATGCAACTACTACAGACAATATGAGAAATCTTTGCCCTAAATCACAGGACATTTGCCATAATTACATTTATTTTGCAGGGCACAACTGCCCAAAGGGGAGTGTCCCTCGCAAAGGTGGACAGGTGGTAACCCCAACCCTATTATTCTATCATCTTTCTAAGGTAGTCGATGGAACATGAGCTTTCTCTCACTAGCAGACCTCATATGAATGGAAAAGAATGAACACTGAATCAGGGACACTGCATAACAACCTCAGGGACACATTTAGAAGGTTGGTGCTATTAACCTGACACATTGACGGACCCAGAGCACATATGTATTCCTACACATTTTCTGAGGTACATGCTGTTTAGGACTCATATATTGTTATTATTCATTATGTGTATTCCGCCACCTTTCCTCCTAATATCACTAGTTCTAGGAGGGTTTAGTTGGGACTGTGTTAGATTCTGACTTGTAATCACGGACGTCCATGGTAAATCGGGGACAGTTCAATAATATGGTCCCTATGTGTTCCCCCAATGGTTTACGGACTATCCAGTAGATGTGCTCTTAAGGTTTGGGAGGTATGGGCATCTGCTATACCCACATCGGAATATTACTTACATCCATGGGGCGGTCCTAATATATCTCTGCCAGCTAATGCCTGCACGCCTAGGCCCATAATCGCATACCCATAGTTCCCCTACCTGCCACTTCTCTACAGCACTCATACTTACTGTGGGCGCAGGTGGAGTATGAACACACCCCTATACACTGCCCACTCTCCCCGTGTCGGGCACATGTCGTACATTGTGTCAACCCATGTGTTTTCAGGCTTGCACAACCTACTGTTCTGTGTACAGCTACATTCTAGTCGCAACATTCTTTACTGGCCTTGGCTGGAAAAACAAAATTTTTGGTGTCCCACAAGGGTCATCGCTGTCCATGTTTAAAGTGTAGACCTTGTAGATCTCTCCCACTGGTAGTTTCCTGCTGGTGGTCTGGGAAGCAGTGATGTATTTACCTTTATTGCATGTCTGTATGTCTCACTGGCCTAGCTGGGGGGGTGGGAGGTAGATATTTGTTTGTTGGACCTCCCACCAACATATGCCTGGTCTGAACATATGTTACCCGTAACTGCTGTAACATAACCTAGGTATATACATGTGTATATTTACTGTAACATATATATATATATATATATATATCTATTTACATTCGGACCATAGTTCCGCTGTGGCGACCCCTAACCGGGAAAAGCCGAAAGACACAACAACATTAATATACACAGATATATCTGCATATGTATGCATACATATATATTTATATCTTGCTCTATATATATATATATATATATATATATATATATATATATATATATATATATATACACATATATATCTATTTGTGTGTGTGTGTATATATATATATATATATATATATATATATATATATATATATATATATATATATATATATATATATATATATATATATATATATATATATAAATATATATATATATATATATATATATATACACACCTGTGTGTCAATACATTCCTCGCTCATACACATTTACACATGCGTAATGGTGTTTATATATGCTTCACCAGCGTACTAGTGTCTTATTCATTATGACACTGACCCTTCACCCCAGTTATCTTGTAATCGGTATTTAGCACGTTATACAGCGGACAGATGTCGCAATATGTTCATGTATGGATTACCGATGGTAATTGGAATGTGATACAGTGTGATTCGACCCGTCCCCTCTTCTGCACAGCCTATTATTCCATCTACTGTTGATGTTTGTATGTGCACATTCCCATTATTTATGTCAAGAAATGGAATGCATGTGTTACAGAAATTGTACTTCAACATATTGTTGTCTGTATGTGTGTATGCACATATACCAATTAAGAACTAGCTGACCTGCACAGGGTGGTGCATTAGAACCAGGCGATTCAACCCTGGCATGCCTGGATCCATAATTGCATACCCATAGTTCCTCCACCCCACCCATGTTGAATTTACATGCATAACATCCATTATCCACTTGTTATCGCAGCCATGACACATCTTTACACATTGCCCTCTCCAGAGCGTTTGGGGCCCTACACACATTTTGTCCTGCCTCGTGTATTCACAGGGTCTCTCGCCATGTATATTTGCACATACGTGCCTTTCCTGGGGTTATGGAATATGGCCATTTGCGCTTTCCAATTTTTGGAGTCCGAGCATGGGACTACATTCCGTCTGTGTGTACAGTAGACTTAGCAATTCAACAATGTTACTCCCACTGGTAAAACCCTGCCTGTGGTGTGAGTAGCGGTGCTCTGCTCACTCCTGGGCAGCTTTTTATGACATATGCTGAAAGCACTATATAATACCATAATTGCTCTTGATTCCCTTCACATCTCTTGTGTATGCTTTATTGTTACGACGTTCATTCTTCATATATATATATATATATATATATATATATATATATATATATATACACACACACACATATATATATATATATATATATATATATATATATATAAATATATATATATATAAATATATATATATTTCATGTATGTAGCTATATATATATACACACATATATATGTGTGTGTGTGTGTGTGTGTGTGTGTGTGTATATATATATATATATATATACACACACACACACACACTATATATATATATATATATATATATATATATATATATATATATATATATATGTATATGTATGTGTATATATATATTACATCTGTACATACAAACATACATTTTCTATGCTGGAAGCTGCTTACACTCGTGCAGGCGCACTTGCCTATGCTTACTGTGCGTTACATATGTTTACTGCCGCTTATTTGTGCTTACTTGTGCCTTATTCATTATGACAGTACCACTTTGATTGAAAGGATCTGGTTTATAGTCCCATGCAATGCTCACATTCACTTTTACATGTTTAAATGTCAGCTTTACAGCAGAGCGACATTCATTCCACAAGGAAAATGATATGTGCTATAGTCAAACTTGAACCGTGAATGCCTTTTTGTTAGGCGGATGCTCTAACCACTACACTATTGATGTTCTGCTTCATTTATATGTATACCCATAATTCATAGTTAACCAAACACACACCTCAACATTTCACTTAAACAGCAGGTATCCATTTTCCTGTTGGAAAAACTGCACTACTACACATGCACCATTCCCTATTCCCTACTGCTCTGGACCTGTGCCGCATGTTGACTCACTCCGAGGATATTCAGACCTCCAAAGCCTATAGTCCTGTACCTGTTTGAAAGTCATATTTTCCATGTCGACAAGGTTACTCCCACTGTTAGCATCCTACCTGTGGTTAGAGATGCAGGGATTTTGGCCACCTCTGGCTAGCTATATTCCTTTGCATTCGTTATGATTGCTTTCTTGTGCCCATGTTCATTCTGTGTGTATTTTGTTACAACTGTCAAGGTTTTGCAGGCTGACACATACCCACAGGCAGTACAAAGGACAGGACCTCACTTTTATGCCTAATTGACAGCTTATTCTTGTAGCAATTTAGTTGCTTATTCAGTTTCTTATGACATTTAGGTGTTTCAGATACAGAATAACTGTTTTATGCAACTGACATTTAGGTGTTTCAGATACAGAATAACTGTTTTATGCAACTATTACATAGATATAGGACATGTTTTTGTCATTAAATCTCAGGACATCTGCCATTTGACACTAAGTGTACGGGACACAACTGGCCAAAGAGGGACTGTCCCTCACAAAGTGGGACAGGTGGTTACCCTATATATACATATATATATATATATATATATATATATATATATATATAGATATATATATATGTGTGTGTGTGTGTGTGTGTGTGTGTGTGTACGCATGCATACACATCTATATGATTTAATTACTTTGATCATACTGTTGAATGACTGTGCTGTCTGCTATGTTTGTGATAACATTGACGTTAGGTATAACTGCCATGGCTTATTGGTAAATCATATTGATTGTGATGTGTAGGTTCCTGGCGTTGGGCCTGGTCAACACGGTATATTGTATTGCTGGGCGGAACAAGGGTCGTTGGACAAAGGGTGAGTACAACACTTTTCAGCTGCGGTTTTCCGTTTAACCGCCGATTCATGTCACGCAAAATCCGTCTACATTCTTACTGTGATACATCACCCCAGTTCACATTTAATTGGTATTATATCATTATACAGCATAAAATTAGGAAGACATGCTCATATACGGATTACGTGTCATAAATGGTGTGTGCTGCAGTCAAACCGGCAACATCTGCTCGATAGTCGGATGCTCTAACCACTACACTATTGGTGTTTTGCTTCATTTATATGTATACCCATGGTTCATAGTTACCCGAACACATGACTCAACACTTCACTAACACAGCAGGCATCCATTTTCCTGTTGGGAAAACCACACTACTACACATGCGCCATTCCCTACTGCTCTGGACCGTTGCCGCATGTTGACTCACTCAAAGTATACTCAAACCTCCAAATCCTATAGTCCTGGCACATATGTGTGTTTGATTGTCAGGGTGTTCATGTGGTCATCCAGGTTTAGGCTTGTCCGACTGGGGACCGGGACTGCCCTGTACCTAGTTGAAAATCAGACTTAGCATGGGGACATCGTTAGTTCCACTTTTAGCTTCCTACCTGTGGTTGAGGATGCAGAGGTGTGCTCACCTCTGGCCATTCTGATATATAACAGCATTAAATATTACGGGGGGGGGAGGGTTCCAATGCTGTTTCCCTTCACATTCGTTATGACTGCTATTTTGTGACCAAGTTAATTCTTCATATCTATATATATATATATATATCGGTCTGTACATACACATGCATATTCACCTACATGCTTATTTACATTTCCCATACCGTTGAATCACCAACACTTATCATCGCACATACACGCTTGCATACCCACATTAGGGTTGCCACCTTTTCAAATGGCCAAAGTGGGGCATTTTTGGGACACACATCAGATTTTACCGGCCGACACATACCCACGGTCAGTATAAAGGTTAGAACTTTACTTATTTGCCTAAATGAAAGCTTATTCTTGTAGCAGTTTAGTTGCTTATTCTGTTTCTTGTAACATTTGAGTATTTTACATAGAGAAATAACTGTTTTATGCAACTGTTATATGAAATATGGGACATCATTATTTCCTACAATCACAGGACATTTGCCATTGTATTATTTTTGGTCAGGACACAACTGCCCAAAAAGGGACTGTCCCTCACAAAGTGGGACAGGTTTTAACCCTACTTACGTCAGCTTTAAAGCGCCTTAATCACCCTATATCCGACTGCCACTATGCGAATGTGTAAGGTATATATTCCCGATAATGCATGTGGGGAGACGTGCATCACGGTCAGGTGTTTAATCCTGGGTCGTAGGTTCTGCAGGACCAGCTGGAGGCTGAGCAGTCTTGTGGGCAACTACTGCTCATACAACTTGTGTCCAGATGTCTAAAGGACTGGACATCGTGTTGTGACACCAAGTCTAATGTTTAGAAGATATACTTATCCCAGGAGGGATATCCAAAAATTGTGGGGACCGATGACCTTGATTCCTTTGGCTTTATGAAAATAAGGTAGGGTTATACATGCAAGGGATACATAGTTTGCAATCCTGATACTGCCTAGGGTGAGACTGCCTACTAGATATGAGTAGGGGTCACTATGTGCAGATATGGCTGCGCCAAGCTAGCCGCCCAAGTATGGGTGATTTTGGTGGACGTTCAGGAAGGGGGGTGGTGTGCTGTGGAGGGGATGATGGGTATTCAATTATGTATCCAGGTGTGTTGTGGTTGGATGGCTCATTCAGGCCAGATCATTATGTGGGTATGTGCCGGTAACGTTTCTGTACATGTGTATTGCACATTTTAATGTTCATATGTTTGTGGGATTGTGTTCTACAGTATGGCCTGTCAGGTTGTATTGTGGATGTGAATATTTGTTCCTTGGTTATCTTTCTGATTCACCCACTGCTCCCTCATACACCTCCAGTTCATCTATTGTGCATCCAACCCAGTCTCCCCTTGGTGAATTATTACATTACCTGTCACCCCCCCACCCCCATATTCCACAGACACCATCATCCCTTCTCTGGTTGATGGCCCATGGCACAGTCAACAGAACACATTGTGTACACTACATATCTCTGGTACCAATATGGTTGTGAGGACTACCCTAGCATTTCTGATCTTCCACATGCTGTACTTCACACACATAGGTACACGCAAATACTTATCTTTCATAACATGGTAGGTAGACCCGGGTAATACCTGTTCATCTTTGGGCTGCCCTGACAAGGACGACTTGGACTGCAAATAGGCAGATATTGGGCGAATGCTCTGACCATTGGTTGGGTTGCCATCTTTTCATATGACCAAGATGGGACATTTTCGGGACACACATCTGATTTTACAGGCCAACACATACCCACGGTCAGTACAAAGGATAGTACTTTAGTTTTATGCCTAAATGTAAGCTTATTGTTGTAGCAGTTTAGTTAATTATTCTGTTTCGTTTACTTGATTATTCTGTTTTTTTGTAACATTTAGGTATTTTACATACGGAAATAAGTATTGTATGGGACTATTACATAAAATATGGGGCATAATTATGTCCTACAATCGCAGGACATTTGACATTTATAATGGTTTTGGTATGGACACAACTGCCTAGAGGGGGACTGTCCCTCACAATGTGGGACAGGTAGTAACCCTAACCATTGTGCTAGGCTTAGCAATTGGTGGCGCACTAACATGATGCTTTTCGCTTCCACTTGGTATAACTATCGACACTACAACGGAATGCGGGCACAGGGTTTTAAATGACATTTGTTCGAAGGACGGGGACTTAATATTCAGCTACGTGCCTTTCTGTTTACTTTTTATTTTAGTGTTCGCAAAACTGTCTTGTATACTTTGCATACATTTCAGTATATACGGACACTGACAGGAGTGATTACTATTAGAGGCAGGCTGTACTAGTCAGCATTTTAGGTTGTGCGTATGCAGCCGCCATGTTCAGGCCTCCGTGCAGCGCTTGGACACGCCCCCTGCACTCGCGCACATTTCCTCCGCCTCACAGCAAGTGGTTCTCTGGTTCAATTCTCAGCTGGGGTGCCTTCTGTGTGGAGTCTGCATGTCCTCCCTGTGGTTGTGTGAGTTTCCTCTGGGTGCTCCAGTTTCCTTCCACATCCCAAAGCTATGCTGTAGGTGGATTGGATACTCTAAATTGGCTCTAGGTGCATGTGTGTGTGCCTTTTGTGGAAGGCTGGTTGCTGGGCTGGCAATTTGACACCGTAAAACTCCACTGCCAATTGTTCCAAAGACTGTTGATCTGCTGTGGTGATGCCTTACCAGGAAAAGCTGAGAGAAGAAGACTGACTCAAGAAACAATGATGTGAGCAATGACTTATTGATCTCTGTTTTTGCAGGCTGATTGTTTAGTATCAGTAGCACAGCACACAAGATGTCTGAATTAATGTTTTACTGCTGACACTCCAGGACAGCATGGGGGAGGAGGTGCTGTAATCATTCAGAACAGGCATTAAACCATGATCCCATCTACCTGAGACTAAGGTAGCTCAGGTGGATGTAAAAGGTCTCATGGCACTTATTAAAAAGTGTAATGACACTTTATTTTATTGAAAAACATATTATATCACTGTAAAATAAAAATCAAAACATAATATAAAACACATACATATATGCACATATGTAGATCTCAAGTGTTTTCCATACAGAATTATTAATTTAAATAAATGTAAGTAAAATAATGCTCCTTACTCATCCATTCACCCATAACTAGAAGCAAACTCTTTTGATTTCAGTACTGCTAATTTCTTATTATAAAGTACTTCCTATGCATCAAGTGCTGGACCACAGCCTTAAACTCAATGCAAACCTGGGCATCCATCCAAGTACCACAAACTTGACACTCCCTTGAAAGTTGACTCATTCATTTGGGACCTGAACATGTTCCTTGACAATGAACTATCCTTTGACCACAATTTATCTACAGTTGTTTGGAAATCATTTTATCTAGTTAGACTGCTCTCCAGGGGTATGCATTTAAGATCCAAGGAAGTTACTATCCCACTGTACTCTTTCCCCATCATGCCCATGATAATATATATAATGCCCCTCTTTGGTATATACTTGTCTAAGCTTACAACTCAGCTTGAAAAACCATAACATTTCTTCACTAAGACAATCAAGGACATGTCTTCCTTGAGCTACACTAACCACCATAAAGCACTGGGCTTCTGTCTAGTCCACAGAACCTCAGAGGATCTAGCCTATGTGACTTCCTGCACATCTACAAAACAAATAGCTAAAACACCTGCCTAGGAGATCTAAACTTCCTCCAAAACATAAATAGGACATGATGGTGAGACAGATATCTCTTCCAGATAATTTCTTTCTCTCCCTTTTATGAAATAGACTTTACTTGGATGTAAGCCAAAGTAGCTTCCTCACCTTCTTTAAGTATAACCTGGATTGACAATCAAAAATGCATCCCAGATCTGGGCCTAAGTCCACATTGAAAGGGGTAAATTAGGTGTTATATAAAACCCAGGTCTGGTCCCTCAAGCCCTCATTTTCATGTCATTGGGTATTCATGATTTGGAATCTTGTGGCTAGGCTGAAAATGATCCACTGGATCAACTGTCTAGCATTAATCTATGAACCTACATCTTCCATTATAAACATATCAAGCATGGTATAAAACAATATTAGAAATCATGGTTTCATTGTCTCTTCTTATATATGCATAACAACCATATATTAACATATCAATGCCAGTTTCCCTAATTCCCAACTTTAATAATTCTTGTATAATCAAATCCCAGAAACCTACACTTTTGTATAATTCAAAATAGCTTTAATAGACCTTTTTCACAGACAATGCCAAATAAAGTCCCCCATCCCAACAAATATGTTATCTTTCCTATTTTCCTCTTAAAGTAATTATTTTGTCATCTTCTACATTTCCAGTATCTATCCTTTAAGATATTATCGTAATGGTCTGGAAGTCAGACATATAGCTGCATTTAGTAAATGCATTCCTCATTTTTCTTTTTTCTTTTACGTTGCATATAATACCACACTCAATAGGATTCATACTAGACTTCCCAAATTACAAATACTAAATTCAGTGACACTTTTTCCATTTTTTTGAGCAAACTGAAAATATCTCCATAATAACATAATTGGCGTAACACAAGATGATTAAAAAACATTCTGAATACCTTCCACCTAGAGGTTTTCTGTTTTTATTTGCATCCTGAATTTATACATGTACTTCCAAATATAATACCCAGAACATGCATTTCTTTTTTGTTTGTAAAATAAACATTCCTGATTCTAACAGTATCCCCCAAACCCTTGCCCTTTTTATTCAAAGACAGTCCCACCTTTACCACAGTCATCCAATACATATTTTTGTTATAACAATCATATCATTAGTCTTTATAGGTAGTGTTGATAATAATAGCCCTTCACACGTGTTCCATCTTCTGGTTTATACTTTTGTTTTACACTCACAATCAGAATTATACAGATCACTACAATATAAAGAATACCTCATTTAAAAGCTATCCTTACCTAGTCCTCCTCAGCATACCGCCCATACCACCCATTGGCTATGAGTAGAATTTATGTAGCTATATAAACTGTTTTACATAAACTCAAACTTTTCTTCAAACCCACAAAACAGCAATAACTCCCACAATGCCCTGCAATGAATAGAATATATATCATAAGATAGCGTTTTCCTGTATTATTCTCATTTCTTATGCTATCTACTATTTTCCTTACTAATATCACTACCTCAAACCAAAATATAACCAGTCTGAATTAAAAGAAATAATGGAGATATTTTATTACAAACCAAACCGTCTTGAACAACGTTCAAGGATGTTGAGATTTCATCAGACTGAACTGTAAGTTAAAACACCATCTTTAAATGCAATTAATTACATGATCTAGCACATAATTCTTTTATTTCACTTAAAACATACATAAAAATATAAAATCATTTAAAGTATATGATGAAGTGGAATACTTTTGTTTCTTTTTTTATTAACAGGTGCTATGATTTAAGCCAAATACTTTACAGGTGGTTAAAATTGTCTGCTACTTGTATTTATTTATTGAAGTTTAACTCATCATCCCCCCTTCCACCTCTAAAATTGACTGAGACATGATCCACCACTACAAACATAAACTTTTTGAAAGGATCCCATTTCTTTTGATTTTTAAATAATGCTTTGGTCAGATCTCCTTATCTAGTAGCATACAAATATTTATACATTCTCATTCTAAGTGTCCTGTTGGTCTTACCTACATAGAATGACATACAGTTTAAACATACTGTCATATAAATTATGTACTCTGAGTTACAACTAAAATACCTAGTCGTTTGGGATACAAAATTAATGAAGCTAAAATAAAGGCAATAGCGGTAAATTATGTACCTACACATGAACTGGTTCAGCAATATTCATATTTATGGGGACATGATAAAATGGAGTATTTGGTAATATGGATTGAAATGATTCTAGTGTGGCAGCTAAGGATATGTGGGAACAGATAAAACAAAAGATAATATGAAAATTGAGAAAATGGAAGCTTTATTATATGGATAAGGAAAATAAGATACAAGCAGGTAAATGTTTTAGTCCCATTAGTCTTATACACAGGTCAGGCATATTTTTATCAAACAGAGGAGAAGTTGTAGATAGCAATTAATAAGGAGCTGAAGTACTTTATCTGGGAGGGGAAGACAGCAAGAGTCAAGCATGATAAACTGATTTTTCTAGTAGAACAGGGCATATTGGGATTATCCAATTTGAAGAGGTATTTCAGAGCTACACAGTTAAGGCTCTTATACATAGCATAAATAGAAAACTATAATTCAGTTTGTAAAGGAATGATGATGAAATGGGGGGGGGGTCAAGAAACAAGGAGAGACTGGAATTTTGGATGCAGGCCTTTAAGAAGAATAATAGTAATCATACAGCATATTATATCCATAAATTAGCAGAAATTATCCTAAGAACTAAGCCAGCATGGGAATGGAGAAAGGAAATTCTGCCGATAGGGATGACTGCAATTAGGGATATAGACAGTAGGCAAGAGGGGGCTAGAATGTATTGGCGAAAACTGGCAAAGGAATCAAGGTATTGGGAGCAAATAACTAGAGAGGGAAGGATGATAGAATGGGAAGTCGCCAATGATTCATTTCAACTGTAGGTTAGAGACTGCCTTCCCTATCAAGGATTTATATCAGAGTATAGACAAAGAGAAAGAAATAGGAGGGTCCTAAAACGACTAGCAGTGATAGAGTTTTAGTAGAATCTAGAACAGAAGCTGCCATTAAAAAAGGAATAATTAGTACAGAATATAAAATATTGCATGATAACTATTTGAATCAGTGAGAGGACATTAGAAAGGATTGGGAAGAGAGATTAGATAACAATTCACAAAGAAACAATGGAAGGATATATGTATGTCTTTTAAATATGCAACAAAATCAAGAAGATTTAGGATTTTTGCTTGGAAATGATTACACAGATATTTTTATACTGCAAGTAGACTCCAGAGATTTTTTCCTCAGGTAGACAGCAAATGTTGGAGGTGTGAAGGGGAAGAAAGTGGTAATTGGGAACATATTTTCTGGGAGTGCAGTGAGTTAGTGGACATTAAATATTCCTTGAGAGATGGACTGTCGGAGATGCTGGGTGGGCAGATGGGTGTGACAAGGGAGATAATTCTTCTGAGCTATGACACATAATCGGAATTGCCTAGACATGGTAAGGCCTTGCTCTGTCCAATTATGGTGGCTGCCAAAAAAGCAATTACTAGAAAATGGAAATCAAAATCTAAGTCAGCTATACTAGAAGTAGTGAATATAGTAACAGAGATAAAACAACTGGAACTGAGATCTTTAGAAAAGGGTAGGAGCAAACTACATAGGAACAAAATGGGAATTGTGGGAACAATGCATACAGGGGAGGGATGAGGTTTAAAAGAAGACAGGACTTAAAAGAGCTATGTAATGTTTGACTGAAAATGATTGGCTAGATTATAAGTGATGTATAATGTTTGCAACAGGGATTATGTAAGTGTGGTTTGTGATGTAAAGTGCTTGCAACTAAGATTGTGTCAGTGTGGTTTGTTTTCATTTATATAAATGGATGATTACCTATGTCGCAAGTGATGGTATAGTAAATATGTTTCTTGTTTAAAAAAAGCAGGAATTTAGTAATTTCTGTAATGTTCCTTAGGTTATATGATATAGAGCAATATATGTGAAGTATAATGTTTGTAAATGTGAACTTGTTAATACAGTTTAATTACTTTTATATAAATGTAAATTTGCTGATGTCACAAGTGATAATTCAATAAAGATGTG